>NW_006921069.1:141695-314211 GCF_000392275.1 Phaeoacremonium minimum UCRPA7 | reverse complement strand
CTCTATAGTCTTACTAGCATAGCTTATACTACTATAGCTATATACTGTCAAATAAGTAATAAATTATTATTATTAGTAATATTTAAAATTAGTATTTAAAAATAATAAAAATTAGATTTTTAATAATGATTTTAAGAAAGTATTATTTTAAAATCTATAACTAATACTTTAAAGAAACTAATTTTAAGATTATTATTAAAAATCAAATATAAATAATATAAAAGTAAAAAGAATTTTATAATTTAGATTATCATATTATTAATAGTATAATTAAAGGAGAAATAGTATATAATTAGTATTTAGAAAGTTATTTATATTTTAAGAGATTTTAGTATTATATATTCAATAGTTTATAATATTAGTGTTAATAGTACTATAAGTATAGTACTACTACTAATACTAATACTACACTACTAAATTACCAACTCTGCTCATCATAAAACTAGTGAGGCATGTAGTCGGAGCTGTCATTTGGGAATTCTACAAAGTGTTCTTCCCGTATTTTTCATCGACATCATCGAGGTACCAGTCCGCTCTGGTGCTTGCCTCTGTGTTGGGGAAAAGGATTGTGAGGCACCAAAGCACCATCTAGACATCTGTGACGACGGGAAATCGGGGGAAGCAGGTCTAGCATGTCATAATGTCAGATCACACATCTACACAGTCGGGGAACATTCATGGCGCACTTCAACTGATATTATATTTGCAAATACTACTGCCCGATCTCGGGAAAGAAGCTACCATTTGCCATCTGGATTCCAGTAGTCCAGCCAGCTTAGCCAGCCCTGGGAACATTGCTGCGATATTCCAACAAGCATCCACCTTGCTATCAGCGATCGGGACATATGGGAAGAATCAAGCAGTATACCAGGCCGAATCGTGACCATCATCAATACTGGTAGATTTCGGGGAGAATATCGGTGGCCACAATATGCCGTCCAATATGCCATCAATGACACATCAGCTTGGGAATCCGTACTGCTTGCCCCCCAACTGCGTCTTCGCATCCAGCATTCAACGCCAACGTCGGGAAGATTGTGGCACCACACTCGCCTCAGATCCGAATGTCGCCAGCCGCCGCTGGTAATGGGAAGATCGTCTGCCTGTACACCGCTGAGGCTTGCTGTATTATTATTCCGCAGGTTTTCCATTTGAGATATGGAGTATGAGACCTAGTCACGCTCTATTGTCGAATCAAGCGAAATAGTTTGTCGGGAAGATCAGCTGCCTATATTCCTGGAATATCTGGTCGTCCACCAGAATAGATGGTGAGAATGGAAGCAGGCAGAGTGTGAGTAGATACTTGTTCGGCCACGGGAATTCGGACGCGGTTTTTATTAACGTGCTTCGTTGCTGCCTCCGATGATCTGCCTGGAGCCGTGAAAAAGTATTGTTTGGTGATAATTTGGCAGGAGTATAGCTTCCAGATCATATAAATATTATAAGGAATATGGATCGTTGTGTTGTCGTCAGTAGGAACAGCCCAAATCATCTCGGAGGAGAGAGAACAGAGAGAGATTCTTTCGCGCTGAGTGGTGAGCGAGTAGAGAGGTTGCTTTAGAAGCTTATCTTGCTCTTTCTTTGGAGAGAGGATAGAGAGAACAAGAAAAATGTGCTTAAGGTTTGTGAATCGGTGTGCGAAGATTCCATCAATGCGGGCGAGGTTTGGTGAGGGAGAAGAATCTTGTAAGGTTGGCCGAATAAAATCTCCAGCGTGGACGAACACGTGCTTTCCCTTACTGTCAAGAAAGAGAGCTGTCAGTATTGGCAATAAGAAAATAAAATTAGATTGGAGTACAAACTCAGTTTCAAATGATAATTTATGAGACCACTTAATACCATTCCTACCCTATTCGCCGATGATTTGGTGATGTCCATCATCTTCATATGCTTTCTGTAGCTTCCGTATGAAAGCACTCAGTTGGGGCTGTCGGCTCGGGAAAACAACGTTGGTTAATTCGTTATCTGCTGCCTAAACTTCCCGTCCTGAAATGGCGTTGCACATATTCGGCTCAAGGTGAAGTTTATCTCTGACTGCGGCAAGACTTGGGGCACCCTCCAGATCGTCCGCCTCATACTCTCTCGTTGTATCAAAGTTGCGACCACATTTCTGTGGTTCGTTGACCGTACATCAGTTTTGTACAGCCTGCCAGCAATCAGAAACAATCAAGCGGTCATAAGTGTATGCAAACTTACGAATGATAGAATTCCCTAAGAAGGGTAAAGATATGTCGGCAAATTCTATATTCCTCCACAATATCCTAAAGATAAAGACCAACATGAAGATTTAGGAGGGTCTTCATACGGTTGAAAGCCGCACCCTTCTTGGTACCGTTCAACCTTATAACATCGAAATCATTATCATCATCATCTATTCCCAGATCAGTTATTCCCAAGATATCACTGATAATGCTGGCATTGTCATCGACATCATCACCATCCCCAACCGGCAAAGTATTATCAAAGACATAAGGAGACACAGTAGCTGTCATAAAGGGAGAGACCGAGGATGTATACCCAGAAATTCCCGGTGACCCTCGACCAAGATACTCCAGAGAAGGAGCAGGTGATGCTCCACGAGGATGAAAGCCCGACATGCTTGGCAAAGGAATTGATGACTGCAAAATTTGTGGAGGGAGAGTATGCTGCAAAGACTATACAGCCACCGACGACACTCTACTAGAATTCGCCGACCATGGTGCAGACTTACTGCCCCTAGTTGTTTTCGCCTGAGTGGCTAGAGTAGTGGTATGAAACAGAAGTTGAAGAGACTTACGACCTCGTAAGACAACATCGAGAAACTCCTGGCGAGAAACAGTAGGTAGCGACCGTCTACAAACAAGGAGATTAGATAATACAATGTTCCAGAAAGCTGATACGAGAATTCCTAATGTCGACAAACCTCCTTCGATCAGACCCAGAAAAGCCCTTACATATCTTAAGAGTTTCTCGAGAAACTCTAAAGCCATAGATTGATCTTTCAGCCAGAATCAGAGAACGACAGGAGTAAGAATCAATACATAAGCATACTCTATCATCTTCCAGGACTTGATATATGTGAGTGGAGACTGGATATGCTTGAATCCAGAAGGACGAGGAAATCCTTGAAAAGCTTCAAGGAAAGCATCAAGAGAAGACTTTTGTAACATAATATCTATCAAAAGTTGATGAATATTATTGACAAGACTTATAAATTCAGAGTATACCGTATCTACTAGACAAGTATAGAACAAATCTAATGCCAGAGTCAAAGAATAGATAACCTAGAAAACAGAATCGTCATTATCAAGACCTATAGCGTTGACAGTCTTCTTCCTATTTGTTAGTACCTTTGAGGCAGCAATTTCCTAGACCACTTGTATGTATAGATGATACCGACCTTGTTATATGGTGTTCGAAGTCAAATTGTGCTCGACTTATCTTCAGGATCAGATAGCTCCAAGAACCCTTTATAGCTTGGTATCCTAGGTAGCCTAAGAGTTCTTATTGCTAAACTATATCTCCAGTAAAGTATAGTAGGAAAGATTTCATAAAGACTTCTTGCCTTTTAGTGTCAACCACCCAGCCTTTATCTAACTAGCATAGGTGACCGAGCCCACAAAGAACCTTAGAGAGTTTTATGCCAAATGGCGTAAGCATGATGAGAATCACCATAGACCGCTTATTGACAATATGTTCCAGGAAGAAAGACAGGAGGGTATATACTCCGATGACTGATCTATACATATTCACGTAGAGCCCAAATGTATCAATATACGTTATATAAGGCAGGGAAAAACGGTTGGATTTGCCGCTGAGATTCGTGAAGTAGTCACGGCTCCACTGCTTAATCTCCAACTCACCTCGATAGAGGCGAGACAGTTAGACTGGCTGTAACTTGTCATCAATGCTGTCAAGGATATATCGGACAAGGTAGCGAGCATCTCCCACAGGATTCGATATAGCCTCCGAAGGTTGGAATGTATAGTCGATGAACACACCTTCCAGGCGACGAATGATGTACAGGGAAGACATAATACACTCACGACCACTGGTGAGAATAAGTTCTTGCTGATCTAGGGAATTTGGTACGAAGGGAGGCTCCGTGCCAAAAGAATCCTTGTAATTCCCGGGAAGTGTGTCAGCAGAGTAAACAGGGGAGACTGATGCAATCGCAAGCTCCGCCGCATGCCGATCTTGGCTGCACCGACGGTGATCTTCCCCAACCCACATCACTCTGCCAATATGGGCGACCCTAGAGGCATCCGAGCATATGCTACAGATCAAATGAGAAAACATCCTCTTACCACCGACTCCGGAGGGGAAGTTTTGGCCTGTCGAGATCCACGGTATGCTTCCACAGTTGACACTTGGGAATTTGAAACTTGAACTTCTTCATCAAGCTGTCCTTATACTTTGGGAGTTGTCGTAAGTCGGTTTTAGGACTTGTCTGTAGGATGCTCCAAAGAATTGACTAGTTGTCTTTGAGAGGTTTGCCTTTGTGACAAAACAGTGCGAGTTTCATTTCAGTTTCCGTCATAGTGAACTCGTTGCTTTCTACTGGAACCAGGAAACTCATGTCAGGTTCGGAGGGTTTCGGAGACTCGCTAGATTCTTCTGCCAGAGTTGCTGTTACCAATCGAGAAGAGACATCGTTTATGTGTGAGGTCTCTGAAGTTTCTGTGTCAAGTTCTATGTTTACGAACTCATCGGAATCGTCATCAATGTCTTGCTCAATCGAATTGTTTTAGGAAAAGGCAAAACATTAGTATCTTCAGTCTTGCAACTCTCCTCAATCTCTACCTTCTCTTCTATTCTAAGAAGTCTTATACGAAAGTATAATTCTCCTTCTACTTTGATGAAAATTTCAATCTACTATTATTATTCTAATATACTTATTAAAACTTAACCTTATAATTAAATCTAAAGTTAAAAGGCCTTACTTAAATAAATATATATAAATATTATAATTATTTAGATTGTAATAATTAAATCTTAAGTTTGTTTTTCTTTTATAATTATAATAATCTAATTTTTATTATAAAAAGTATTTATTAATATTATATTTTAAGAAGAAAATATTCTATAGTTAAATATATAAATAAAATTAAAATTTAGTCTATATTAAAAGTTTAATTAATATACATAGTATAAGAAATATAATTTTTTTTTATATAAAAGTATCAATTAACTTATTATTAATATTAGTTTTATTAAGTAAATAATATAAAATTAAATAAATAATATTAAATTTATTTACTATCTATTTATTTTTATTTATATATTATTATATTAAGGCTATATAACACAATTGACAGCATTATAAATTGACCTTCTTAATATCTATACCTTACCTTACAAAGTATAAAATCGTTGGTTTAAATCTATCTAGATAGCTATAACCATCCTTCACTTTCTAATTTTTTAGAAAAGTAAGAAGCTAAATAATCATTTAAAGACTTTATCTACTTTTAAAAGATTCTTAAAGCCTTATTAGATAGTATTATAACAAGATAATATCTAACAAAAGTAAGATAGCTAGCTAATAAAGGCTATATATTAATATTTAGTAAAGAGAGTCTATACTTTAGCTAGAAATAGTATTAAAATGTTAAGAAAGTTATTTTACTTTATTAATTAATATAAAATTAATAATAATTTACTTTAAAAACAAATTTAAATAAATTTTTAATTTTAAAAATAACTTAAAATATTATTATAATTAAATTAATATTAGTTAAAATTGAAAATTCTTATTATTTAAAAAAGCTAATTAACTAATCAATAATTATTTTTTTAAGATATTAAATCTTATTTATATAAATTAAAGAAACTATCTAAAAAGAATATAAAAAAATAAAAATTAAAGTTTTTTACTTTAGAAGAAGCTTTATAGTTAGAAAGTCTTAGATATTAGTTAGAAGCTTTTGACAAGAAGGGTAGATAGTTAGTTAAAAGCCTTTTAAAGTTAATAGTTAGCTTATAATATCTTTTTAGAATGTTTTTTCTATAGTTTTACTAGTATAGCTTATACTATTATAATTATATGCTGTCAAATAAGTAATAAATTATTATTATATATTAGTAGACTTTAGTTTAAACTTTTTATATAACTTTATATTATAGTAAAAACCTAGTAAAAGCTTTAAAAGTTATATACTTATCTATATTTAAATGACATTTAAAATACTATTTTTATATAGTTAAATTTTATATAATCATTTTCCACTATATATCAAAATACTCTAATCATATATATAATAAGAAAAACATTTGCTTATTTAACTAATATATTTACATTTACTAAAGGTTACTTCTCTAAGTATATTAGTTTAAATAGACTGTTGATAAACTTATATAACGACTATTGAATAAGAGCACTATCTATGCTGAAACAATATATAATATATCTTCTGAAGTATGTTTATTACTTAAACCCGTTATATATCACCACCAATGCCGAAGGTCCGTTTACTACCTTTGTCTACGGTAAGTGTAGTACAACAAATGTCAATAAGGAAATATACGTATAAGGAGTAGACGAGAGGAGCTCATGAGAGGTATCAACTAGAGATTTACAGGCGAAGCATTCGAATGCAACCGAGCATGCATGGCAAACATCGTAGAAACCTTTTGTTAGTAATAGGCTATAATAGAGCTCCGAGTCCATGTACGATTGAAAAGCATCTAGTTTCGGCTGTTTAGAATTATACCATTTTACCTACTTCAACATAGACTCTTGCGGCGAGCAGAAGAGGAACTGTGCGGGCATTGTAGATTGCATATTGTGCTATCTAAGCAGTACAGTACAGACGAGCGTGCACCTGGCTTATATACCACATTGAGCCTTGGTAAGCGTAGCGTCAGGTAAGCTCACAGTGAGGAGGGGAGAGGTGCCACTACGTGACAACTTTTCAAGCCCCGATTGTCCTCTATTAACTCCCTGGGATGGTCAGTCTCGTGATTGCATGCCAATATGCACTAGGTTGATCCTATTGTCATGGAAGCCTGTCAAATTACGAAAAAAAAAACAAAAAAAAAACGGCTAAATTGTATGTTGTTTTGCAACACCGCACCGGCCCAAAATAATATAACCATATTTACACGCATACCTCTATAGAGGCAGGGCGATGCTCCGTGCCTCAAGGGAGACGAGAAGAAACGAAGGATACTAAAATATCTTCTGCAGATAGAATGCCATAAACCCCAGAATTTGAGTCACAAAGGAGACCCGATGCTCCAAATACGCCCTCCCTCTTTCAATCTGACTGCTTTGTCACTGAAAAGTCGATAATCAGAGTCGGCCCTTGTTCAGGCGGCGTCGGCACCTCCGATGCCCCAATATTGTTCAGCATAGAAGGTTGCTGCCTCTGCTTTCTTCCAAGCGTCATTGAATGCGCTGAACAGTACCAGATCACCGGGGTTTGTCTGGAAAGCTGCCTTGATGGATGAGATAGCACTAGATTGGTGATCTAAGCCTGGTACCGCCTGCCCGTTGCTGTTGCCTTGCCACGGCCAACCTGACTCAGTGACGACGACACGCTGATTCGCGTTGCCCAATTTCTCCCGAATGCGATTGATCTGGTTTGCAACGAAGACACCAGCCTGGTTGGCAGAAGTGTTGGGATCGAAGAACGGGTGGATATTGGCGGCACAATAGTCAGAGGCTTGGCAAAGCTCAGGGTGGGCGAGATGGGCCACGAAGGTGTCAACAGTCACAACCGGACCGCTGAACCCAGCCTGACGCAGCATCTCACGGGCCGAGTTGACAGCATTGATGACTTGACTGGGGCTAGCCTGACCATTATTGACGAGTTCATTGCCGACACTTACTGTGTCGACGATAGACCAGTCGCTGCCTACTGCGCTGGTCAAGGCGGACACCTGGTCGGACAGGTTGTCGAGGCTGAATATGCCCAGCATGACCTTCATGTTGGTTGCTTTCGCCGATGCTAGAACGTTGGTCACTTGGTTGCAGTCTACACCGTACGTGCGAACCATTGAATATGTGCCAGCCAAAGTCTGGAAATCAGCCTGGACCTGGCTGGCAGATTTGCAGCTCCCATCTGCATTGTACGGAGCATAGGCCACACCAGGAAGGCTTGAGCCTTCGACTGCGTTGGCGGGAGTTGCGGACGAGCTTGGAGTCGGTTGCTCAGCCGTTGGTTGAGCAGAAGACGCTGGTTGTTGATCGATGGAAGAGACCTGCACAGTCACAGCTGGCAGCACGAAGCCGCTGGACGGCAGATCAACGACAGCTGTCTGTGTGGATGCAGGAGAGACAATGGCAGAGGCCGCGACAGAAGCCGCGACAGAGGCAGGCGGAACGAGGACCACGAGGGCCTGGGCGGTGCGGACAGGGACGCCGGCCTGATCGACAAACACGACAATTTCGGGAATTTCTGTAGGGACAGAAATCGAGTTGTCCACAATTGTGACGCGTTCTCCTTGCTGGGGAGAAGCCCGATTGTGCAAATGGGCGTGACCGTGGCGATGCTCTGCGATAGTTAGATCAATATGTGATGGCTGGTTGTTGGTAAAAGAGACTTACTGGCGGCACTTGCGACGGCTGCAAAGCCCATCAGTAGGACGGAGCTGATAGACGGTTTCATATTGAAGGCGTTATTATCGTTGTTCCGGGTGTGACTATCGTTCAATCACAAGGTGCTCATCAGGACGAGACAAGAGCAGCTCTCGACGCGGTCGAAGAAGTACGTGTTGGACGTAGATGGAGAAGGAAGAGCAAGTTGCTGGCCTGGTCGGTCCCGTGTATCTGTCTTTCGGGAAGTGGACAAAGAAGAACCACGAAGAAAGCAAGGGAAGTAACGACCGGACGGAACGGATGCTTGCTGGTTGAAAGAAAGAACGAAAGAGTAGATGCTCTTGAAGGAAGGAACGATTGACAATGACGCCTCTGAGAACGAGGTTGATATGGTAAGGTAGTGAAGAGACGAAGAGGGTCAAGATTTGAGGGGAAGAGAGGGAAGGATAGGTGATGGTCGTTGGTTTGTTTGGTATGCGATGAGGACAGTCTTCCGAGAGGAAAGAACAAACAAACAGGCTCAGTCACGCACTCTCCTCTCCTGCAATGTGTGTGCGACCTTGGCGACCTTGGGATTGACCGTTCAAGATGCCAATTATGTCGATCTTACGTTTTCCCGTCCCAGGGTTTCTTCTTCTTCGACGAGGAGGACAACGACAACGCGTGAACAGATGGGAAATGGGGAAGAACACATCAACATATCCGGGGACATGTTTATTTAGCTAGGAGAAAAGTCAGGAATGTTGTCTGAGACAATCAAGCATGCGCGCACTCTGCTGCATGCTGCAAAGTGCATAGTGCTGATGATGCAGGAATGTAAGGATGGAGGCTCAGGAATGCCACGCCTTGGCCATCTAGGCCTAAAATGTGAGACATATCCATCATTGAGAAGAACACGCCCACGGCATAGGTGCGCGGCATCGACCGCGTCCGTCTGTCTCGACTCTGCCGGCCTGTGGCTCCCGTTGCCCGCCTCCCGTTTTCTGGTTGCGGACGATATCCAGCCTCTTAAGGTAGCCATGCAACCGCAACTATCAGTCTAGACGCACCAGAAATCTTCCGGATCCTGCAACTCTACACCCGACCTGGTAGACGGCTATGCAATGCGGAACTGGTGTCTTCTGTTGCCCTTGTCAAATAGAAGATGTCATATGCAATGACCCTCCTTATAGACTTCAGCTCGAGTCGATCTGAAATCAAAGGCTGGGAGGAAGAATGGTAGCAGAGAAGCGGTGCTGAATAAAAGCTCTCCATATATTATGCCTGACGATGAGCCTTGTAAAGGGAACCTCGCTAATATGTTCGTGCTTACGGCATTTCGAGTGTCTGCGCTTCACACGACCTGTGGTTTCTTGTTACTCTCGTCAAGTCATGATCGGTAAACCCGTAATCGCTCAAGCACGCAACAGACGAAGAAGACCTTCGAGCACCATCCGGGAAGCGTTGAGACTGTACGCTCGACTACGAAGGCGACAATCTAGTACTCTCTTGCAAGGTATGGCGTTGGCTGTCTGTTGACCTATGCTCTGCCAAAGATCCGCACTAAGAGAAGAGCCTGATGTCGCGCACTGTCCCATCTTGTTTTTGGACGTGATCCGCGACAACCATGGTCGGGGCCGAGTAGGCATAAGACACACGAGTCTGACAGAACGGACAAGTCATCTTGCCCCTGTCGCTGTATCTTCGTCAGCGCAGGATTCTTGCACCAAGGGGCGATGGGTTGACATATGCGCTCATCCACACAATTTCTTAACTTTTGTTAGCCATCGGAATAGTCGCAATCACGTCTGGGGACAGCCCAGAGGCTTGTAAGATATTAATCATTAAGGGGTCATGTGCTACCTGGAAACTATATCCATGCACTGTAGAGTCTAAAATGAGGAATACACCATGGCTTGGGGAAGAAAACGATGTGAGAAGGCTGCCATCCCAAAGACCATAACTTAAGATACGGGAGGTAATGAAAGTTTGTTGTTTGATTTCCGTGTCATGACCTTGGTAATCGCGTGTCTGATAGTGACGCCGGCCTTCTCGACGTCCTTCCTCGACAATCCTGACGTGATGCAAACCTTCAAGGCCGGCAAGGCTTCCCAGCTGCCATCTTTGGGACCGATGCTGTTGGTGACTGGGGCTGTTCTGAGACGGGTTATGAGAACGCCATTTGTGAGTGCCTAGTAATGAATGTCAGTATCAATCTGACACCAAGCGCGGGAGTAGTGGACAAAGCTCACCTCGTCGACACACTCTTGCAAGAGCCGCTCTTGGTCCTCAACCCCTAACCGCCTCGCTCGGACAACGTCTGCTTTCAGTACCAGAAGCACGATAGGGTTCTCCGGAGCGCTTGTGCACACAACCCAGTCGCTTCGTGGGTCTAGTTGAGATCGCATCGCGCGAATGTTCTCGCGGCACTGGGAAAGAATCTCGGGATTTGACTGAAGAACATTGAGCGTTTCGCTAGCAGTAACGGCTAGCATGGCTGGCAGTGCCGCAGAATAGGTATAGGCTGCAGATGTAATGCGCTGGTGTTCCACCACGTCCTTGGGCCCAGCACAAAACCCACCACCAGCACAGAGGGGTCCAGCAAGAGAGCCGACAATCATGTCAACCTGGGAGGGATCCACATTTTGAGCCTCTGTAAGGCCGCGGCCGGTCCGGCCCAGGACGCCGAAGGACCAAGTTTCGTCTAGAATGATGCGGAATTTGTACTTCTCCTTTAGTTCGATCTTTGACGCCGTCTGATTAGCATTGGGTCTTGGATTGGATTTCTCTTATTTAGCACGAGGTCTAACTCACAAGGCGAGGTAGATCCACCGAGCGGCCTGTGGTTTCGAACAAGCCTTCGGTGACAATGAATCGCCGCGTAAGCTGCTTCTTTTTGGCTTGCTCTCGCACAACTTTCTGCATGGCGGCCTCGAGGTCGTCCATGTCGCCGTGGTTGTACCATTTGATATTACTTCGTGAAATCTCTAGGCCCTTGCGGATCGAGTAGTTGACAGCCTTGTCCGCAACGATGATATCGCCGCGCTTGCAGAACGATGGGATGACGCTCGAGATTGTAGAGAAGGCCTGCGCGTATACGATGCACGCCTCTGTGCCTAGGTATGATGCGATGTCTGCCTCTGTCTTCATGTGAACGTCTTGAGTGCCATAAAACTGCGGGGGACCGCAAGGCCCGACGCCGTAGGTACGGAGCGTCTGGATCGCCTTTTCCTTGATCTGCTCGTTGGCATTGAAGTTGTAGAAATTGTAAGAAGCGAGATTTGTGACGGTTCGGCCATTGGAAAGCTTGGACTTTGGCCCAGTAGGTCTGGACATGCGCTTAGTTGAATAACCACTGCGGGCGGAGTATTAGAGATGGAACAACATACCCGACGATGACGGGGGCTTTCTCGATCTCCATCTCCTCGAGACTTGTCTGGGCAGCTACCAAGGGCTCGGGGACCCATTCGTCAACCAGTTCATCGATTTCCTGTGAGCACCCAAGTCAGTAGGGTGGTTTGTCGACCACCAGGAGCCAAGGAAGGGCACATACGTCTTCGCGAAGCTTGATGAAGTTGTCCTTGTGTGTAGAGTACGAAGGAGACAGCAAGTATCGAATAAAGAAGATGACGAGAACCAGCTCAATGGCAGAGCGGACGGGGTCGTTCTGGTAGCTAGACTGGACATAGCGGATGAGCACGGCTGAGCCAGGGACTTTTTGGAAGGCGTGCGAGGCGTCGTGCAGCCATGCGGCCATCTGAGTCTGCACCTCGTGGAGATCCATCGTCGATCTCCGTCGCAAACCTCGCCTTGTCCTTCCTTGGCACTCGATGTCTCGTTGTAATAGCGGTGGCAGTGGTAATGACAACGGCGCTGTTGTTTCAATATTGGAGGACTGACTGACTGCGGCGTCGTGGGTTGGTGGCAGATGTCTATCTTTCTCACCTCGTAAGCGAAGGACATGGACGGCGGTTGACGGGAGGGCCTCCAATTGACGTCGCGTCTCTTTCCAGGGGGAAATTTTACCACGCTGTGCCGCGCTCAGATCGTGCATGGGCAAGCCGCACCTAAACGTGGCGTTAAATGGGTCTCTGACTGATAGAGGGCAACCACAGTATCTGCGTAGAAGCCTCGCAAACCGAGGTGCTCTACTAACTTGGAGCGGCCAGCACTGTGTGGGGGAGATCCATGACCCCTAAGACTTCTACTGGCTTGCCAACTTTAGCTGGGTCAGGTACCCCTTTGCAGGGATCGTCTAATTGATGGCTTCCGGCTGGTCCGCGAAGTTGCAGTCGACAAGAAACCGTCAAGTGATGCGAAGAACAACGCTGCCAAATCATGTCTTCCAGTTGAAAGTCTCCGTATGTGCCTACTACATAGTAATGCTGAGCATGGAGTCGTGCACGTTGTGCTTCGCCGAGTATCGAGTATGCTTGACCTCGAAAGACAAAAAATATCAGGTCCCTCGGGGTCAATGACCCACTTCACCGTAGACTATTCCTGCATGACTGTATCTGTGAGGTGCATGGTCATTGATGGAACTTCTAACTTGCATCTTTTCGTAAAAGCTATCGTGGGCTACACAGGAATTCCGAGCCTGTGGCCTGCCTAGGCATTACAGAGAGAATCGATCAGCATTCGCCCAAACCACAGGGGTACGTACGCCCTCTCACGGTACCTTCTTGGATAGGTGGTCACGTCACGTTAATCATAGATAGATGAGGTCTGGTGCGTTATTGTGCCATATTTTACAATTTGGTTGCTATTCTTATATATATGTTCTTTCTCTCGTCCCACGCAGTCATTAAGGGACACGCCGGTCCTCGTGCCAGGAGGACATTAGCGCCATTCAATCTGCCCACTCCTCTGCAGAAGGTCTTGCGATTTAGAGGGAAAGGAAAGCTAAGCACACAAAATAAACAGAAAACTCCATTGCCAATGCCTCATTTTTCTGACTCCGGCATGTTTGGATGTGCCGGGAAGTGCAAGAAACAACTATGATTATAGACCCATCCACCAGCCGATTAGAAACGAGGCTAAAGAAAACGAAACGCGTCTCACCGCGTCTCCAGTAGAAAGAACGCCGGTAACAACGTCGCCTCTCAGTATGTACGCAGCGGCATGCAGATTGATAGGTGTAACTCAGTCACTACCAGTAAGTGGACTGTAGACGCACGACCGCAAGCACATCATGTTAACTTAGAAAAGACGGAGCTTGTCGTTACTAGAGTCGGTTGCCGTTGCCTTGGCGGTCGCTGTGCTACTGGTCTTCAAAGCACCCGTGTAGTTAGGCCGTCCTGTACCTGTTTCAGTGCGGCCGTTCGTGTCGTCATTGTCTTGTCCAGTTGGTTGAAGAAGGTTTGTGCTGTCCAACAAGTCCAATTTGGGGATGTTCTTGCCTGCGACGATCGGCCCAACGATGAGACCAACGAAGACAACAAGCATCACAAAATACAAGATTGCGTAGCGGAAAACACGTCTCCGCCGAAGTTTGGATTGCTTCATGGAGTAGATGGGTGGGCGGATTTGACGACTGGGCGGGCAAGTCAGACACGATTGAAAAAAAAAAACAGACACTGAAGAGAGGGGGGAGGCTGCAACGTACCTTGGTCGTAGCCAGAAAAGCATCATCGAATGGAGCTTGTCAATCTGAGGAATAATGATGGCAGGGAGCATCATGAAGAGCAGGATATGACCCAAAACGAAGTCTCCGGCAAACATGCTCAACTCGGTGATCTTGCAGAGAAACTCGCGAGCAGGTTGAGAGACGGAATGCCAACCCATGGAATACCATTTGCCTGTCCAGAATGCGATATTGGCCTGATCAGTCCTGAACTCTCTGGTAAGAGCCAAAGATATAATCAGCTTGAAGATAAAACGCTGAATGGCAAGAACAGTGATCATGCCCAAGAGAGTCTTCGTAAAGTTAAAGCCCTCGAGGAAGAACATGACTTCGAAGAAGACAAGAAGCATGATCACAGCGATGCCGTGAGCGATGGCGGCTAGGACGCTACCAAACTTCTTGCAGCACATGCTCAGCAGAGGACCCATGAAGCAAGCCATGGCAAACATGACGGCGAGAGTGCCTGCGTTGACCGCAATCGGCGCAAATGCCACAATGGCCACTCTCAGAAGAGAAGCGGTTGCCTTTGCATCACGGTCGTTGTGCTTGTTGGGGCCGTTCACGCCGGTCTGCGCATTTATGAACAAATAAGGTATCAATGTGACCGCAACGAATAGAAGTGGCCCAATGATCTCGCCAAAGAACAAGTTGGTGATAGCCGCGCGGGGAACATCCGCAGAGAGCTTGCCAGATGGATCTCCCATCGTCTTTCGCTTGTAACCAGTGATACGGGTTCGCGAGAGACGGGAAAAGGATATCCATGAAGAAGCATGAGAGCGCGAGTTTCCACGAGACAGCCACCGGAGGAAGTCTCGGTAGTCGATGAAAAAGTCACTCCAGGCGAATTGGTGAGGATTGTAGAGGAATGGACAGATGACAAGACCGAGCAGCGAAATCCAGAAATACACCAGCGCAGCTTGCCAAATGGTCAACGTTGCGAATAACAGCATCATCATCATCCGAATGCCGAAGTAGATGGAAGGCCCGGCGAATCGGGAGAACAGAACCCCAAAGGGTATACGAGCAGTGGCGAAGCCTCGACCAGTACCAATGTAGCGCGCACCGCCAAAGGAGAGATCCTCCTGCACCGAGTTGGCATAAATTTGAGTCATGAACACTTCGAACAGAGGGGAAACCGAGCAAATCTGCTTGGCTAGACGAGTCGCCGCACGCCAGAAGCCACGCTCCGTCAATTCCTGGATAACCAAAGGAACGTACGACAGGAACAGAACGAAGAAAATAGACATGACGCAACGCCAGACCCAGTCCATGATTGCGTCGGTGTTTTGGCAACCAGTGGGATAGAGCGGATCCGTGATAGGTACATCGCGGTTGTAGTCGCAGGGAATTGTCTCATGACGCAGAGCGCCAAGGTTTAGACAAGTGATCATGAAGATTTGGACGGAAAACATGATGAGCATATTGTTCAAATGGAAGCCAGGATGCGCATAGTAGAACGACAGGAAGCGATCCAGAGGGAGCTGAGTTCCGAGATAATAGTACTCTCGGGAGAGCATTTGCTCGCCCATACCCGTACCAATCTTGGTCGTGAAGTTCATGATCGATCCTAGGCCGAGATCACGACCCTTACCACACTGGTAATATTCGCAATGCTTGATGCGCCCACCACGCAGGAGAGCATTCATACCGGCATAGATATCTTCGTTGAGGTGAAGTCCCTTTTGTGCCTTCGAAACGCCGCCTCGAGTCGTCATGAATATGCCGTTGAGGAAATCCGGGTGACCGTAATGAAGCTTGCCACCAATGTGTGCGAGGGTTCGCGCGAAGAGGGTACCGAATGTCTGTTCCTTTCCAGCTGCGACATCACCAAGGATACCAATGTTCTCGGAGAAAATATACTCGCGAGCACCTAGAATAGCAACAGGAGCACGAACGGCATTTTTGACGCCAGGGGTATAGGGTGACACGTTCTCAGTCTTCATTTCTTCGAACTCAGCCAAGACGCTCCGAATCTTCAGGCACTCTTCGAGGTAGTTGTCTTGATTGGCATCGATAAGCTGGATGTACTCTCCGCGGTAGAAGATCAGGGAATGGTTCTGGTTGTCCGACTTGCCGTCTCCGAGAACAGGATTGCCGGACAGCTGGATACGGAACTTCGGTCGTCGCATGCCATTTTCCATGATTTCAGAGTGACCGTCAATGAGTGCCGAGTAGATACGCGGCTCTTCACCTTCAACCAGAGGTGGTTCCTCATCCAGGTACGCAATCTGCAGATCGGGGTATGCTCGGAGCAGGAATTCGGCATTCTCCATCTCTTCCTTCTTGAACTTGGAGTATCGCTGCATCGAGACGACGAGTTTGAACTTACGACGAGCCATGCGCTCCAATTCGCGCTCCAGCTTGTCGGAGTTTCCGCCAAACATCTGAACAACCTCAGGATTCTCAACGCGGTAGAGGAGCTTAATGGCACGGCTGTAGTTCATGAAGCCGGAGATGGTACGATACAGAGTCTGTGAGCGAAGGGACGCCCAGATACGTGTCCTAAGGGTGTATTCTGGAGCAGATGACTTGAAACCGATGCAGTAGAATGGGAGATCGTCAATCTTGCTCTTTGCAGTATCTTTCTCGTTCTTTTCGTAGTCGCCGTTGAATTGCGACGTCTCATCAGCAAGAATCTTGGTATCCTTGACGAAGCAATCCCACTCATGAGGGTGGAGCTGCTTGAGGTACTCCAGGAGTGTGACACGTGAGTAAGGCTCGTCCTCGCGAATGATCTCACGAAGGGACAGGAGGATCTTCTCGCTGTAGTGAGGGATGAGGACGGTGAAAGTCGGCATGTTGTCCACTGGCAAGGGCTCTGGAATGGGGGTGGAGAGAGACTGAGCAAAGAAGGAAATCCGACGCTCGGCCTCACTATGACTTGGGAAGAACTCAGTCTTGAAAGAATGGTCTTCCTGTGACACGAAGAAAGTCGGGGCTCGCAAAGTCCTCTTGCCTTCCTGCTCCGATGGGACCTGATGATAGAGAAGCTTCTGCACATGGTCGATGGCGAGAAGATGTTCCCTGTACATGGAAATGATGATGGCGTTCCAGATCTGGGAGATGAGAACC
Source organism: Phaeoacremonium minimum UCRPA7 (assembly GCF_000392275.1). Lineage (NCBI taxonomy): Eukaryota > Fungi > Ascomycota > Sordariomycetes > Togniniales > Togniniaceae > Phaeoacremonium > Phaeoacremonium minimum. The sequence goes on along the minus strand of NW_006921069.1, from coordinate 297,016 downwards.
TTGGGCTTATATTTGATTTCCATATCGGTGGTTGCGAGGACCTTGGAATAGATTCGCTTCGGTAGCCGGGAAAAGATGTTTCTCCAGGGCGTCCAGATCGAGGAGCCGAGGTAGAAAGACCTCGCGATGGAGAAGACGGTGTTGATCAAGACATACCACAGGTACGTGTCCAGGAAGAAGAAGATCACATCGGTGAATATCATCAAACCCATGAGGATCTTGGGCTGGTAGGGACAGAGGTACCGCTTTAGGATGCTGTCGCCTAGACAGCTGCTCACGTCCATGATTGATAGGTACCGGAGAGGGTCACGCAGTGACAGGATCAGGTATCCGTACGAGAACCCAAATTTTGCACCACCAACGACTGCCCAAAGGCCCCATGACATGGCCATGTCATTGCCAGAAAGACGGGGATAGCTGGCGGTAAATGTCTGACTGGCAACATACCTCCTCGAGTTCTTTGTCAGGTAACTGCCGAACAGACCACCAAGGGGCATCACCGAGAAGAAGATGAATGTGATGACAGCGATGAAGAACTGAACGATGCCAAGAATCAGCGCGATCTTTGACTTTTGTTTCTCCTCGAACGCAGCATCGTCAGCGGCGGGCATGAACACGTATACACCGGGGCCCACATTGATGATGAAGATGACGATGAGGAAGAGCAGCTTCTTGGTGAGATGCTGAGCGCCTGCCCATCTCCTCGGGACATACGCCCACTCGGCAAGGGTTGCTAGGATCTGGATCAGCGCAGCGATGCCGCCACCGAATCCAACAATGGACCACTGAGCGGAGGCGGGGGGTTGGTTGTTAACCTGCTGCTCGTAGTGTCTGACCAACAAGGTCGGGGTATTGTGTGCAGTGTAGAACCAGAACATGGTGATATGAAGGATCCAGATACGGTTGAAGTTGACGAGAAGGTGGAACCAGGAACGGGTTTCCTTGTACGTCTTGAAGAAGCATTTCTTCCAGTGGACGTCCTTCAGCTTCAGATAGCGTTCGGCCGGAGGGACATCGACAAGCTTCGACTTGTCCTGGAGCACGAGACGGTCAATGCCCTCGGGATACCAGAACAGTTGGTTGCAATCATCGTAGCCAATGATCTGATTGTGATCCCGTTCGCGACGAACGTAGACTCCATCGAGAATCTCATATCCTTGGTCTCGAACGAACTGGTAGAGGGGAGTAATGACGTTGTTGAGGAATGTGAATTCCTCCACTGGCTCTACCAAGTTCTGGCAGGCAGGTGAGTTCAGATAGTCATCTGCACACTTGAAGATGAAGCAAAGACATTCGGGCATGAAGCGGACCTGATTGGCCTCACCCCAGCAGAGTAGGTATAGCGCAATCTGTCGTACACGATCGTGCTGAGACATACGATTCATGCGAGTCTTCCACCGGTACTCGGCGGCTTCAAGAGAGTCATCGCCCTCGAGATCCTCGAGCATCTCGGCCTCGTTTTGGGGGTCGTTCTTCTTCTTCTTCTTGTTCTTGCGAGTGCGACGCAAGCCCTTTCCTTTGATGTTGGCGAAGCCGACGGCATCATCAAGATCAAGATGGGCTGCAAAATACCACTTTCTGTAGTTTGCGTTGTCTCCGCCAATATAATCGGCGTGAAGCGACAACAGTGCTTGGTTCGGAGTCATGCGTGACGCTCGAGAATCCAATAGCGTCATGAAGTGATCATACATGTTGCGCATGCTATCACGCTGGAAGCCGAACTTGGCAGTAAGGTCGAGAAAAATATCCTCAACCTCCTCCTTTGAGAGGGGGATCTGGGCATCTGATGTCCAGGCAGGGTAGGGCTCGCGGGAGCGCTGGCCAGCGGGTAGCACATTGCCATAGTCCATGCCATAATTCGGGGTGGAGGCACCCGAGGACCGGTTGCCGCCATACGAGATCTGGGAGGATGGTGGGCGATATCCCCTGCCTCCCATCTGGCCTTCATTATAGCTATTGTAGCGCTCGTCGCCTCTGCCATAGTAATCCATGTCAGCGGCGCGTGCCATGTCAGACCTCATGGTAAAATCACTGAAAGTCTCTGAGTCTTCCTCAGAGCCTCCCCGGTGACGGCCGTTGTTTCCGTAGCCACCTTGATCGTAGCCCTGGTCATAGTACCCATTATTGTTGTTATAATAATCGTCTTGGTACTGATCATGGCCATCGTAATAGCCACCATCCTGATGGTACGGGTTGTTTGGGTCCGCATTGTAGTAGCCACTAGAAAACAGGCAAAGCGTTAGCGGGCAAATGAGACAGGTCTGGAAGCGAACAGAAGGGGGACATACGACTCGTCATAATAACCATCACCAGCGTGCCCACCGCCGTTCTGGTGACCGCCGTGGGCATCATAGCCATTGTCGTAGTACTGACGCTGGTCGTCCTGGTAGTAGGAATCTGTGTTCCCTTGCTGCTGTTGTTGATGATGGCCATAGCCATCATCGTAGTCGTGGTGTCCTCCCGGATACCCCGACATGATGAATGAGTTGGTAAGACGACGTCTGTGAGGAAGACGGACGCGTTAGCATTTGTCCGGGGACGAATTGAGGGAGGTAGGGAGGGAGGGGGCTGCGGCATAGCAGATGAAACGCAGAAGCAGAACTCACCAATCACAGACTCATGGGAGAGGCGTCGAAAGATGGAGCGAGTGGCAGCCAAACAGTGAAAGGACTGTCAGGGCGATGGAAGAGTCGGCGTTGCGATCAAACCGTGTGGCCGGCCACAGCGAGAGAAGATGGATGGATGCTGGAGTATTATCCTTTGTTCCTTGTTTGGGTTTGACGAGGTGCTGAAGAGCAGTGGTGTCTGAGACGTTGTTGACGGGGGGCGGCTGCTGCGTGGGTGTTGTGGGAAAACAGGGAGGGCAGGTACAAAGCGACGGACTGAATGGGGGTGGCGCGGCGCGCGTGGCGTGGCGGAGGTAGAGCAGGTTAGGCTAGGCCTGAGCCAGTGGGTTGGCTTGGAGATAGAATGGGCCTGCGATTCGGGAAGGGAATTCCAACCGCGAATGAAGCGCCCGTGTTCTTCGTGCCTGCAGCCAGCTAACCAGACAATAGATATCTCAGAGATCTCGTTCTCTGAGAAGGCCGTCTGAGCTCCCTCTTATATCTTGCTTCTTTTCTGAAACCAACCGGCGATGCAGTGCAGTGCAGTGCAGTGCAGTGCCTTTGTTGCTCTTGGCCACGATGTTGCAGCGAAAAAGGGAGGCACGTCACTGCAGCAGGCCAAAGGAATGCCAGCCAACAGGAGAGGATCCGGGTTCCAATCGAGCCACTCCCACCTGCAACGAGATCGACTTCCAACGAGCGAGGGACTATTCGGGGCTCCTCGAACAAACGGATGCGCGAAGAGACGCCTGGTGAAGAGCAGCCAGGAAAAGCGAGCGTAGGTCGGGTAGGTAGGAAAGGTGAGGACAAAGTGCAGGACAGGAGAAAGAGAATTAAAGGAAGGGGGAGAGGAAGGAAGCAGCAGGTTGGCTGCCAGGTTTGGGTTTCGGGACAGAAGAGGAAAAAAAGGGGAAGCCGGGGGGGGGGGCTAAAGCAGGGAAAGGGAGCCAGCAGACACTTCAGCTTCCGTTGAGTGCGAGATGAGTACTGTACCTGCTTCGGCCTCCCAGCCCAGGTACCCGCTCTCTCTACCGTGCCCACGCAGTACCTAGGTATCTACTAGAGTACCCTAACTCAACAGCTCAGGCACTTTATCAGGTGCAGTAGGTAGGCAGTAGGTCTGTCGAATGTATACCGTGCCACTTTACGCTGCGTCGGGGGAGCGACATCTCTCACCGTCGCAAAGGCGCTTGCCCTGTAAGGTACCTACCCACCTACTCACTGATCTGAGCAGAAGGCCGCCAACCTGAATTGGAATGGTGAAGCCCACCCTAGCCCACTCGCCTCGCACATCAGAGCGAGCGTCTCGACGGAGCACGCCAGAACACTAACACTCAGTACTTTATCTACGCCTCGACTTTGCGCCCTTCAAAGAGTCACTTTGTCAGGCTCCTTAAACCGAGGAAGATCAGGCAAAAGGAGGTGCCCCTGGGGGCCGGCGATTGTGGCTGAGATCCATGTACTGCGTCTAGGTAGTGTGTGGGCTTTAGAAGCCTCTATCCAAGCAACACCTCTTACTGCGTAACCAGTCGAGAGGCCCTCAGGGCACTTTTTCTCTCACTGGACTGGCAAGTAGCCACCTCCAGTTGTGAAGGCACGACTCGCGACGTTTGAGGCCATGAACGGTCGGGCGGGCCTTACTTGGGCAGCCCGCCGTCTCGTCTCGCGGTGAGCGCCAGAAGCAGATTTAGCGAGCCGGTTCGATCAGAAAACGGAATTGGAGGCTTTCTGACCCAGTCGACAGGCAGATATCTACATAGTACCTACTCAGGCATGTGCTGCTAGGTAACCGTAGGTGCCGCCATGCCCGCCCGGCGTGTTACCTGACCTTACGGCGTCTTCTCCAACATGCATTTCTTTCACTAGTGTTAGGGAAGACTATCCGCCTGCATACCGACCTTTCTGTTCTGTTCTGTTCTGTCCTGTCCTGTCCTGTCCTGTCCTGTCCTGTCCTGTCCTGTCCTGTCCTGTCCTGTCTGGGCCTTCCAAGTTAACCCTACATCAGTTAGGAAGACTGAAGAGTGCAGGTCTGGTGGCGAACCCGTTTATCCCCCTGACTTTTCGGCCCTAACCTGAACGTTTGCTCTAGCGTGATGATAGCCGCTCGCCTTAGTGTACTACGTGTAGCACCCACGGTGACCTACCTTAGGTAGTTGCCAGCATTGTGCCTATCGGCCTTAGGTAGGTAGGTACCCCCGGCACCGTACCTTACTTGCAAGAATAGCACACTTTTAGCGCCTCTATTAGGGGCTGAACAGTGAGCAATACTATGCAGTAGAGCGCCAGAAACTGAGTCGAGGTGTTACTGCATAGCTGGTACCTGTAGGTGTGATAAACGGAGCGTTGTGCCCCACATGCTACGCGCGTCAGATGGAGCGGGATAAGAGCATGTACCGGCCTTCACACTGTACACCTGCATACTCAGGTAGGCATGCCGCACCGTACCGAGCTCACTGCGCACCTCGCTGGTAGTCTGCTACCTCCTGCACAGGTTTGCTACCCGCCTCCCGGAGCCCCGGAGCCCCTGAGACCACTCCACTCACTCACTCACAAATCCTGCACGGGCCCCACCCATGGGACCCAGGGGAGCAATTGCTAATCAAAGCTTGAAGAAGAAGCTTGCAGGCTTGGTTTCGGCACCATGACGATGTTGCTCTCCGGAGCGAGGAAAAAAAATCAGGTTTGAAGTGCCGGTCAATTTACCTTAGTCTCGACCATTATGCATGAATCGCCCGGCCTCTAATCACTTACTATGCAGTACCAGCCGCCCAACTACCTACTGTACCTAGGTAGGTAGGCAGGTAGGGTGAATAGCTCACCTGAGCTGCTAAGATACCTAAGACACAGGTAGTGCATTTACTTAATACAGCACTGCTTTGCTCGGAGCGGACGGACGGCTCACAGTGATCGCTCAATTCACGCCTCAGTTGACTAGCTAGACTACGTAGGATGACAGGCAGTACAATACCTCAGATAAATTGGCAAGACTGGTGATGCGGGCCATGGTAATTGTCGAATCTCAACATGGTTCTGCATATACAGTGAGTCGATGAGGCTACTCACCCTTGTCGAGCACCCCCTACGTCACCACAGGCGCATCGCCAGACCAGGCCATGCAACTGACCAGCTTAATACTACCCTATACCGTCCATTACAGCGGTGCTTGGGAGTTGAATAGAATAAGCCACCTACCTCTTTTCTTTCAGTGGGAGGATGCTCCTTGCAGGCTTCGATCCCGCATATTCGAGTGGCGCCTCGTAACCGTGCTAGGTTAGGGAACTCGAGAAGATGCATCAAATCTCCTCGAATCAAACAAGGAGACTGAGGGGGCCTCAGATCGTGGGCCACGTGAAGCTGCACTGACACGAGGCTGTCTACAGTGACAAGTGGCACTGGACTTCTATTTTTACTGCCACCTACTAAGGACAGATTGAGGCCAAGATCATCCTTCCAGAGGACGAACCCCTGCCTCCCGCACTGTGTTCGGGTCCCCGGGCCAAGGCAGTGATCTCGATGTCTATGTCTACTGGTGATCCTCCGCTTGCGGGTAATTCGCCCCCTAATAAAACCGAGATAGGATGTGTTTTGGCATGTTTCCCTGGCTCCCTACAGACGGCGGCCACAGGCAAGGTGGGGGAGTCGTTGCGATTCCCTACTGAGCCTACCTTGCAGGCCTTCCGTCCTTACCCTAGACATGCGTGAAGAATGCTCGCTACCTAAAGAAAGGTCATGGTGTTGTATCAGACGCCGTGTCGCGTTCCAAGAATGCTATACTCCACTTTAATTGACTCGAAGCCCCCGGGATCCCATCAAGTAGACACGTTAAATGCAGATGCTCAGTTATCAGCTGTAGCAGGAGTTTCCCTTTCTCTCTAGAGCACATTACCGAGTATTCTATGCCATACGAACAAGAGCGAGTTGCATGCGTCTACCGACTACCACCCATAGTTGGAAGAGAGAGGTAGAGAGATCTCACCAGACCGTACTGGTGACACAACCAATCGCGTAGTAGGAATAGAGAGGCAAAATCTCGAAATAGCCGTGGTGTATGCGCTTTTCGCCGATCTGCTCTTCCAAAGAACCGGCATGTGATGCTCCCAATGAGTTGTGTGGCAATGGACTATCTGCTTCCTCGCATGACAGTCGTTGTTGTCTCTGCATCTGGCAAAAGTCGCCATCTCCATCGCTGTGCCCACCAGATATCGCTCGATTCACTCCGACTAACCCTGTGCCGTCACGGCCAGACAACGTAAGGGAAAAGCGACAGGTAAAATGCGATGCTGCAGGGGCTTGATACATGTGTTGGCCCGGCACTCTCGTTTGGACAGACGGACAGACAGACAGAAAGATGTTCACTGAATCACTTGCGTGCCTAGTTGAGTGTTTACCCAGGAGGTTTTGCCTCAATAAGTCAACAGGATCGTAACCAAGTGACAGCGTCCGCCCTGCAACGTCGTTCGATCATTATCAACCCAAAAGGTTGGAAATGACAACTTAGGCGAGGTTTGAGACCAGTTTATGTATCCCTCCCACTAGCATCTCTGAACGAGACTCTAGAAGCGGCTTGCTCTGCATTGTGGCAGAGATGCCCAATTCAAGTAAATCTTCCTGCCTTTGCTTTTGTTAGTCGGACCTTGAGGTAATATGAGACGATGCAAGCTTAGCGCCACAACTTCTGGGGCGTCGGAGAGGGCCAGTCCCGCAAGTCTCGTGCTTTTCTTGTCGGACCAAAAAGGCTTCATCTAAGTCCGGAAACGTCAGTCGAGATATGTGTCAACCCACTCGCCGGGTTACAAGGACTGTAGCTATTTGATTGAGCAAGAAGAAGTAGGTAGGCAAGCTTATCGAGAGTTTTCTCGAGACCTCTTACGTGCCGATAGAGGAGAGGAAGATACATATCTCTCGATGCGAAAGCGTGGCATGAGATGCACCTTTGCAGTCCACCAGTAACGCAACAAACCCGCGTTCCCAATGGACCGCGCACTTGCCGCCTCAAAATGCGTGTTCTGCTGTATTTGCTTGTATTTACTCTGCAACATATGGATGATGCTTTAACCTTGGGTGGGGTTGTCGTAGTGTGAGGTATTGTAGATAGGTACACCCGCCGTTGCCCACAGCAACCAGCATCTTATTGACGCCATTGAGTCCTCGCCAAAACCTTCAACAATCACCCTAGCCACCAGCAATGATCACACCCACGGGTGGGATGACACACACAAAGTACCCCTATTTGCATCATCCATACACAGCATCTACATAACGTAGAAGTGATGGCAAGACAGACAGTTTTCGATGACTCGAGCGACGATGAATTCCCCGAAATACAGGCTCTAGGCGTTCGGAATGAGAGGAGGTCCCAGCTCGAAGTCGCCTCTACACAAGCGAGCCAGAGCGTCTCAGGCGAGGGATCACCAGTCAAGTCGACCATACGTCGGAGGAAGCTTGCACAGATTACCGACAATGCATTGTTACGTCCGTGGAGCGAACATGGAAGGCCAGCTGGAGAGGATAAGCCGGCTCTCAAGGAGAACGAGCAATCGAAACCCCGAGTTCAGCTAAGAAAGCGAGTAGAGAGGCAAATCGTTAGAGAAATCGAAGTCACGGACCAGTCTTCTGGTGAAGATTTTTCCATCAATGGGTTTTCCGAGGATGATTCTTCGGCGTTTCATACCGCATTGGAGTCCGAACTAGACGAGGACGACTCTTTTACACAAGTACATTCGGTAAAGTCCCCAGAGAAATCTCTCTTGCGGGGAAAGGGAAAGACGGTTCCTGCTTTCAAATCACTACAACCAGGAAAGGAGCCACACATAATCCAGCGGTCGAATAGAGCGCCGCCAAGAAGCCATACGAAGCCGCCATCAAAACCGCTGAAGGGAGTTCTCGAGGGGAGGAGGAAGCAGTCTTCAAGCCAGAAAGATTGTGCTCTCGAGACTCGCCAGTTGAAGCCTGTACAACAACAGTCATCTGAGAATAGCTTAACGGGAGCATTCTCCAAGCTGCAGACGTCAGTCCAGAAGCATCCTGACTTGTTCACAAATATCTCTCTAACATAGCACCAGTAGCGAGTTCGAAGATCCCCGAGCCGGACAACATCCAACTAAAGACCGTCCCGTCACGCCACCAGCTACCCCGCCTAAAGCACGAGCTGGGGGTTTGGTCTCTCCGAGGAAGCTATCACGAATTCCAATGACCCCACATAGACCGAGTACGGACACGTTCTGGAATCAAGAGTTCGTGGATGAGTGGAACGACGAGCATTCGCCGAAAAAGACTCTCTGGCTCCCTGAGGTCAACAAGAGTCCGTTGAAGAAATCTCCAAGCAAGAAAGCGAGCGCAGACAGAGCTGCACGGAAAGTATTCGAAAGAGCAAAGCATGTGTTGGCAGCGGATTTTCTACAAGAACTAGACCAAATCGTCACCAATGGACAACTACAGAAGCTTGCAGATTCCACGGGCGGAATCAAGATACAGTGGACTAACAAGTTGAACACCACCGCGGGCCGAGCCAACTGGAAACGGGAAACAATCAAAACTAAACCAAGCACCGGGGACGAGGTAGTCACAAAGCACCGACACCATGCGTCCATCGAACTCGCCGAGAAGGTGATTGATGATGAGCATCGTTTACTAAATGTCATAGCACACGAGTTCTGTCATCTTGCAAACTTCATGATCAGCGGTGTAACAGCCAACCCGCATGGCAAGGAGTTCAAGGCGTGGGCATCTAAATGCTCTCGGTCGTTTGGCCATCGCGGTATCGAGGTCACTACGAAGCACACATACGACATCGATTTCAAATACATCTGGGAGTGCGCGGATTGCAGCATGGAATTCAAACGGCATTCAAAGAGTATCAACCCGGAGCGTCATCGATGTGGCTGCTGCAAAGGCGAGCTGAAACAAACAAAACCTGTCCCTCGGGCGACCGCAAAGGCGTCCGAGTACCAAAACTTCATGCGAGCGCAGATGAAGATCGTGAAAGAGCAGAATCCCACAAGCCCTCAGAAGGATATCCTGAGGATTGTGGCTGACAAATGGTCGCGCAAGGACAAATTGCATATCGATAATGACCAGGATGCGAAGATCAACAGTGTTGCAGATGTGCTAGATCAACTAACCCTAGAAGACAAGCACTGAGGAAAGAATGAGAGAGCGCACAGCCGAATGTCAGGGTGCTTTATCAATAGACGAACCTCAGCTTTCTTCGCAAGAGCTTTGCAGCCTATTTTAACAGAGCTGTGTTAAATAGGAGGGCCAGTAATAATATCCACAACCATATACCCGGTATGGTCGCAATATTCCAAATTCAACGCCATTGCCATAATGCCTATTGAAATTGTGAAGCAAAAATCGAAAGCCCTAGTTGCCATACAGGAAATAAAGCTCCATTGTTGGATCAGACTTCGTTGAAAAGATTCCAGTCCTTCACCTGAAATGTATCCCAGATCCTCGCAGCGTATTCTACCGCGTCCCCGATCAGCTGGCCCTGCTTGCCAAGCTCTAGATCGATTTCTTCCTCGTCATATTCGCCCTTGATGTGAGGTACATTAATGGTGATGAGGATGTCAGTTAATTCCTTCTCCAAGCGCAGTAGGGTGAGGATGATGGCTGTGAAGTCGGGCGCGGCAGACTTGGACTGGGACGGGTCTACAGGTGGTGTCTGGGTTGCGATCAGAGTGTACGCAGGTATATCGTAACTGTGGAATCAGGGCCGGCTTGTTAGCATTCTTGACCAAGAGCTGCAGTGGGGGGTGTGAGGCCGGTCAACCTACTCTAGGCGCGAGAATTGAGTCTCGGTGGTGTTCCAGACCTTGACGGTATCGACATCAGTCCCGACAAGCTCCTCGAGGTGTGTGGTCATGGCCCTGCCATCAATCTCTGGCGTACTGCCGGCTGGGCCAACACGCTCAGTGATGTCAAAGATGATGCTGGTAAAGCCCTCTTTGTCGATGTAGACTTCCTGGTTGTCGGGAACTTGACGCAGTTTGCTGTTCAACATTCTGATATTAGCCACGCCCCCAAGTGTCAGACGCATGCCGTCGTCAGTGCACAGGGTGGCCTGATGCAGAGACAGACAGCCACTGCGACATGTTTCCAGAGCATTGCGCATCAATCATACCTGACATCCGCGAACTTCTCGGGCAAGTCGCAAACCAGAGCCCCGCCAAACAGCGGGGTACTCAGATAGGTCGTCATTGCTGGCGCAGTGGTTGGGTTGCAAAACGAGGCCAATGTAATGTTGTTCCTGTGTGTATGAATAGACGATGGGTGATCAGATTCGGTCGAGCCAGAGACAAATGATGTGGCCGGGCAAGACTAGGAAGACAGAATAACAGCCTCGCGCAGACTTGGAGGTTTAGGGGGACTGACTGGGCCACGTCAAAGCAGCAAGGCGGGATCAGCGACACAACCTGGAAGACAGGCAACAGGTTGCGGGGCTCACCTGCACCACTGCTAACCGTCATTATAGGTACAGAAGAATCATCCTCTAAAATCGCTTTCTCCAGTAAACTCGCACAGATTGGTGTCTAATGGATGTAAAGATGGCTTCATTGGCAGATTGACAGATTGATAGATGATCTGCTCGGGAGACAGATAGAGAGACCCCAAACGGTAGTAGAGACATACAATACCCAGGTTCTTACCTGGGTCCTTACCTGGTCGTATTTGCATGAGTTGGGTACCCAGGTATCTAGGTAACCTTTACGTGGCGAAGCTGCCGATGGTATAGTATTTCACCACAATCGAGGCAGGAGAAAGACTAAATATAACAGAAACCGACAAATAATAATCTTTTAATAAAAGAGAAAAAGGAAGAAGATATGTAATGTCGCACACAGGCTGCGACTAATCAAGGGGAAAGGTGGGAAAGTGGAAAAAAAAAAAAAAAAAAATTAAACAAGAATCTGGCAAAAGAGAGAATTGAATCTGGGGTTTCCAGAAGAGGGTTTGCCAAAGATTGAGGGAATGGAGTTTTTTGGGTCATCCCACGGTCACATCTGGTAAAAGGCAAGAGGTGAGTTCGATAGGGAGATCCCACTCCAGCTAGATTTTGGTCAATTTTAGCCTTATATACCCTGTTCTTTGAGCCCGGAGAGTGCTGCCTCCTCATTGGCTTGTAAGCTCCTTTGCCCCGCCCCCGTACAAGCCGTGCCCCTCATATCGAGTTCCACATAACTACTGCGTAGAACGACTTGCATAAGAAGCTCCACTAGCATTCGCTTCGTAGATACTTCGGGATTGTACCGAACCTCACGCTCAAAGGTCTGACGACTGAAACGCACCTATCTACAACCTTTACTTTACCATATCCTCTTTACCGACCAGCTTCGTCCCTCAAGCCTTACCGACTTAGGCTTACTTTACCTCATGTCCAGCAGAATGGCGGCGTCGTGCATCTTCTGCAAGATCATCAAGGGTGCGCATGGGCATCTCATAGAACCTCCATGACATGACTGAAGCACAGTGTGGTCGGATCGATGCTGACAGCGGCTTCACAGGAGAGATTCCCTGCTTCAAGCTCTATGAGAGTGACAAGACGCTCGCGTTCTTGGACATCAACCCCCTGAGCCGTGGCCACGCAGTCAGTATCAACCTCCTCCCGCATCCTGTCTCGTAAGCGGGTATGCTCACGATAATCAAACAGTTGGTGATCCCCAAGTTCCATGGCGAGAAACTGGCCGACATCCCCGACGACCACTTGAGCGAGGTCCTAGTATGTGCTCGTGGCCACCTCATCTTTCAACATATACTATGACGCCATGTACTGATTTTTGTTCTTAATCGTCAGCCCGTTGCGAAGAAGCTTGTGCAAGCTACTGGGGCTGTAGACTACAACATCCTCCAAAACAACGGCACGATTGCTCATCAGGTAGTCCCGCATGTAAGCTCATTAATGTCCCCAATGATTGGCATATTTGTCACTTCAAAGGATCATGAATATGTGCTGACCTGAACGGTTAGGTTCACTTCCATATGGTACGAGCTACGTTACTACGACTCATGCTGTGAAACTTGTCTTGCTGATTTGTAACCTGTAGATACCCAAGCCAAACGAGACCGAAGGACTCGGTATCGGCTGGCCGCAGCAAGCCACCGACATGGATAAACTGAAGGCTCTCTTCGAGGACATCAAGTCAAAAATGTAACAAAACGAACAAGCGTGACTACTTTGGCTGGGGTTAGAGGGGGGAGGTCAAGCCTGACTACGAATGTGAGATAGTAGGGGCTAACAAACCTTTGAAATCTTCCCTGCCCGTCGTGTCTCCCTGAGTAAGCGATGAAAGGTCATCATGGTTGAACAGGCTGGCCTAGATCATGGCGAGTCATTGATTTGCGGCACACAAATCTATTTATCTATCAATCAACATCGTCCGCCGATGTTGTCGGTGCTGCCGCAGCTATCCCGTTTGCCTTGCTGGCTGTTTGCTCCGGGTAAGGAACCACTGTGCCACCCTTGATAACCCCGATTCTATCGTAAAAGGACCGCGCACGAAGGTAGGGATCGAGAGTCCAGTAGTCATCGCGGAGTTTGTCAGCGACCGCCTCACGTTTAGCCCTTATGGCAGCGGTCTTTTCGCTCGCGGGATGCCGTATCCATTGCAATGTAGCCTCCTCAAACTCCTTGACCACGAGCTCCCTCGCCGCGAGAAGGCGATCGCGAGTGGCTGTGTCCTTCAACTTGTCATTCTCGCCGGCAACGGGCTCAACATAGCTGTATGACCAGTCCTCTTGACCTTCGAGCTCCTTAATTATACGATCCGGTGCAATGAACTCCGCCATATCCTTCATGTTGTTCGTGAAGTGAACCTTGCTCGCAACCACGGGATCCAGCCAACCCCGGATGATCTTCCAAATACCTAGAAACTCGTTAGTCGGGGATCAGCGGCTCGATATTAAGAACAAACCTTGGAAGATCCACGGTGCTTTGTGTACAAGCACCGAACCCAAGCTCTCAGGATAGTTTGCCTCGAAGCACTTGATCATGAACTTCACGGGAGTGTAGTCCTGGAGAAGATTTAGCAGATAAGAAGAGACATCATGCCCTGCGCCATCTAGGACAAAGAGCATATTGAATGCGAACCTACCATGTTTGCCATCGAAAACCCAGTCATATCAAAAATAATAGTCTAGCAAGCTTGATCAGCCCTGTGGGGAGAGACATAGGAAGGCGGGAGGTGGGAATAGTAGTCGGACTTACGGCAGTGTCTACAGGCGGTCTCAGCAGCATTCTTGCCGTCTCAATGATGTAGACGGTATATCTCTCCAAGCTCTCCTCGCACTGCTCTCCTTGGTGATGAAGGCGCACTCTGACCACGCAGATTGGCCTACCGGTTTTGTCTACACCATGCAAAAAACTCTTGCCCATGCGGATCTGAGACATGAAGTCGTGGCCGAGCTTCTTAGCCTCCCCTTCGCCAGAATTCTCAGCCTCCACGGCGGCCCCCTCCCCATTCTTCATGATGTCATCGTCCACATGCATGTCCTTTGAGCGCCAGCTCATGGTAGAAACAAGCATGACAAGAGCCTTCTCAATGTCCCATTTCCTAGCACGGAGGAAGCGGAGAACAAGGGCGTCAGGGTGGTCGTGCTTGACCATGCTCCAAATGGTAGCCCGAATCGTCTCGGGAGACTGGCTGGCCAATGTGTCAAAGAAGTGCTTCGTTTGACCGTACTTGTCATCCTCGCCTTCCTTGGGCGTCAGTGCGCCGCTCGCAGGCACGGAGCTGACTGATTCCGCATCCGTGTCTTTGTTGCCTTTCCTAGAGAACATGCCCAGTCTCTTCTTCTTCGGTTTCTCCGACTTGCCCAGGTCCGACTTCTGGGGCCCCTTCTCAGCGACTGTGCTGGGATTGGTGTTTTCCGCAGCATCGCTGTCGTCATCGCTGACACCACAGACTTGAAATATCGCAGCCCACAGTTTTCTCAACTTCTCCTCTTGTTCTGGAGTGAGGTTCCCCGGCCGTCCCGGTGGTATCTCGGCTGCCATGTCCAGGGGTTCGGCGGCGGGTAGCTTATCGACAAGATTGGACCTAGCCTCGGTATTCTGTGAAAGGTGCAAGGTAGTGCCAGCAACACCGACGAGGGAGACGAGGGACAGTAGGAGGAGGACGAGGGTCTGGCGGCTTTGCGTGGGGTCGCGTGACGTGCTATAACGGGCTGGCGCCGCCCGGATGACGCGCCGGGGATCGGCCGCACGAGGCGACGAAGGTGAAGAGAGATGTTGGTGAGATTGCCGGGCTGTAATGTAGGGCGTGCAGCGAGCAGGTCGCAGAAGGGCGCGCGGGTGAAAGCGCAGGTGCACGGGGCTAGACGTGAGGCGATTGTGCTGAGGCCAGTGACGAACGGAGGGAACGCTTGGAAGGCTCCGGCCAAGTTGTATGCGCTCTAGACGGCCCAGGGCTGACAGTCCTCGCATGAGGAAGCAGGAGACGAGAGAATGCACAAGAGGGTGCGTGTAGAGCTGCCAGATGCTGCGGTGCGCAAGGAGGTTCGTCTCCTTGGGGTCGGACAGGACGGGGAGGCGCAGCAGCAGCGGTCTACCTACCTACCTACCTAGGTGCCTACCTAGGTACCTACCTCAGCAAGCCTACAGCCCAGAGGAATACATCATCTACCCGCCACAGTACGGTTATGCAGGTAAGGTCACCTAGCTACCTACAAATGGCGAGTAGTACGCGGGCAGGCTAAGCGTAGGAGCCGGGCTAGGACACACCACATAAGCTCAGCTAAGGTAGGTATCTACCTAGGTAGGCTCGGTAGGTACGACAAGCAGCAAATATCTGCAGGCCTGCACTGTCCTTCTCAGCATGTACGTACCTATAGGCACAGGTGTCGGAGACAGCGGTGCCCGGGCTCCCGGTCGTAACGCGGGGTACTTAACAGATGCTTCAAAGAGGTATCGCGGTTGAGGAGCTAGCTACTCAGCCTTACTTGGGTCAGGGGTCACACCTCCTAGAAGACTTATGGCCTTAGCTGTATTCCGAGTTGGCTAGATGAAGAAATCCAATTTCATAAGCTTCATGAAGAATTTGCCAGCGGACTTGAGATATCTAAGAGATTGCGTATACGAGAGAACACCAACTGCAAGCCGATATGCATCCCTCCACATCACCTATAAGTGCAATGTTGAGAACAACCTATGCCTCTGGAGCCGCAATACACTGCTGATTCGTATACCTGCCTAGGTACCTAGGTAGCCAATCCCAAAGCAGAGGGGTGCAGTCAGGTATCTATCTTACAAGTTTTATCATGATCCAAAACACTGCCAGGCAAAAGTATCGTACTTACCTACTGTCCTGATGGCACTGAAGAACGACAGTAATCTTATCTACTATGTAGAACCCAGGTACGGTACAGTACAGTAGGTACGATGGGCTGAGGACCATGTCCGCTCGTATCCGGATCTTCCGAGGCCTCCGTCAAGCCCCTTGAGGTAGAGCTCACATTTTGGTCGACTAATCAATTACCGCTACTTAGCTGACTCCTGTGCCTATATCTTACCTCCAGGTAATTTACGGATGTGAAGATTACTAACTAATCGAGGAATTTGCTTCTATTTTCCGTGCCTGAATATAGAGACAGTTGGGATTGTTAGCTATCTAGGTAGTACTTAGGTACCTACCTAGGTACCTACAGGTCAGGTACCTTAGGGCGCACAATGTCCAGGACTGAGAGTGTGGCGAGGCCGTATCAGAGGATGAATATCAATGATGGCTTGCACAAAGAGCGTTATCATCGCCAGCCCGTCCGGTGGAATACGCGCATCTACCCGCTCCCGCTTCCCTTCCCGCTGCCAATCGATTGATCACTCGGTCAATCAATCAGTTCTAGGCGGCCTGGATAGACGCTGAACACCCATTGACTCAGGTAGCCTGGAAGCCAGAAAATGATGTTGCCCTCCTTGGACGGTGGGGAAAAGGACACTGGCTCCGACCACATGCTGAAAGTATCTACCTAGGTATTTAAGGTAGGTAGGTACAGTACCTGGGCCAGAGAGTTAAAGAGCCCTTTAACAAGCCTGTGGGCGTCTCGACCCCTGGCCGCAGGGAGGACCACACTACCTAGGTACCTGACCACCACCTGTATAGAGACTAGGTACTAACTAAGGACATGTCCTATTACGGGTAGGTAGCTGTAATTTAGCTGAGCTCAGGTACCTACCTACCTAGGGATGCAGTAATGTAGAGGTAGACCAACAACGCGAGCGAACCGCGTCCCTTTGGCGGGGTGATGCTGTTTACTTGCCCACCACCACCACCACCACCACCAACAACACCGTAGGCTTCGCCGAATCGTCCATCAATCGATCACCGTCCGTCACCAAAGGCGCCTGGAACGAACAATGTCCTCGGCGGCCGACGTCCCCGCGCCCGAGTCTGCTCGGAAGCGCTCGACCTCGCGATCTAGAACCTCACGCCCAACCACGCCCCTCCGCCCCTCATCGCGCTCCTCCTTCCGCGAGTCGGCCAAGGCCAGCACTGGCGGCGAGGCGTCCTTCCCTCTCAACACCTTCGAGCCCGTCTTCGCCGAGCTGTCCGACGCCATGGCCGACCTCGAGGCCAACTTGATGCATTTTCAGATCATGCACGAGAGCCTGGCCCGCTTCAGTGAGAGCTTCGCCAGCTTCCTCTACGGCCTCAACATGAACGCCTTCTGCGTGGACTTCCCCGAGGTGAGTTCCCGTATACTTGGGGATGGCCGACACTGCCCATCGACCATTCACTGACCACTCGTCGCCGCAGGGGCCTGTTGCCGAATCCTTTCGTAGAGCCAAGCAGCAAGACGAGCACAGCGCAGCGCGAGTCCCCGACAAGTCTACCGGTGAGATGGATGGCGAGACTACTTTCATGTGCGTTGTCACCCTAAATGGTCACCCTGCTCTCAACTGACCCAACAACTAGGACAACCGATACGTCCTTCGTGGAAAATCCGCCACCATCTTCCAAACCGACCCCCAAGTTTCAGACTCCGGAACCCCGAGTATCACGCGTGCCTGCACCGTCAACTCGTGGTGCTGGCCAGCCAAGAGGCACGCGAGGGAGCACCCGCGGAACACGACCCAGTGGGCTAGCCAGACCGAAAGGCCGTGGAATAAGATGAAAGAGCCGTTGTTTTCAGACTTGCTCGTATTTGAGAATAAAGAGTTATCGCGATCCTCGCCAACAAATTGTTCTCAACAAGAAGCATGCCGGCCATGAGACATGCCCCATGTTACGTGTCGTCGCGCAGTATGGACAAGACTTGGATTGACTGGAGAGGCTATATGATGTCTCTATAGGCATTGACGCCTTGGATCACATTCTCATCGAGCCAAACCTACCGGGTTGTCTCCTGACTAATTCTGACGGTCTCACGTTTGGCCAAAAGGAATGCACCCAGACTGGTCACTTCAATAGTATAGGGGAGCTAGCGCTAGAAGTACAAGGAGGATGTGTGGCACGTTCTACTTGTTGAGAGTTGCGCAAAATAGCTTCGAATGAATATCCTAATCACAGAATTTCTTGTGAGAAGTGACACTACCATCTCCCAAACCGTTTCTCATATCGAAGAATCCTATGACATGGTCCAATATGCGTTGTTCTTCAGCAATAAGTAGTAGGTCATCATGTTGGGTTTGTTGGTCTTTCCAATGTTTTATTTCTATCACCCAACTGATGTTTTTCTTTTACCTAATCAGAGCTACGCCCGTTGGCCGTGTGCGTGCGGACTAAAGTTCAGACCCAAGCCATATTGTTCCCCACGTGTCTCACCTTGAGGCACAACATTCCGAGAAGCGACAGCTTGAACTATTCTACTTCTTCTCTGTTTCGAGATTACCTACTCGCGGCTTACGTTTGGAATGACGGCCATGGGCATTATAAGATACGTGGCTAAGACAAAGAAGTCTCAGTCGGCAACCATTCAGTTGATTTGCCATGTTAAGCCAGGCGCAAGCCAGGCTCGTGAGGGTGTGGCCGCCGTCACGAGTGATGCCATAGAGCTCTGCGTCTCTGCTCAAGCTAAAGATGGCGAGGCGAATAAGGCTGTCACAGTATTGCTAAGTAGGGTACGTCAATACGAGAAACCAAATCCAAAAGAGAAAAAAAACCATGCGACATAATGGGCTGACTCTGTTGTCAAGGCACTGGGTGTCGCGAAGTCTGATGTCCAGATTACACATGGCTTGAAATCTAGGGACAAAACCATCTCGGTGACTGGCGCCCTCGCGCAAGGTGATGAGTCGTCCTGCATCACTCGAGTTCGTGACCTCCTCGAGAAGGCAGCCGGAAACGATTGATGGCTCCGATCTTACACAGATGAGGCAAGTCTCCTAGGTGCGGGAAAGCTCCATCGAGAAGTTTAACCTACGTCGAACATCACAGTCAACCATCCGCATGACACCTTCCTCTCAATTCTACAATACAGTCTGGCGGTATCCAAGCCACCGTGGTCGACGACGGAATATGTCACCGATATTCCGAACTGCTGCATTGCAGATTAGAAGCGATTTCCCCATGACATGCTCTACCGGATGCTCTACCGGAATACACGTGCATCGCTGACATTTTCGACATGGAATGTTATCAACGGAGCAGGTCCGGCACGTCAAAGATAACGAAGATGATCGATATGTGTCGTCCATTTATGACCTTGGTCTGACAACGATGTTGCAGCAACTAGAGCCGCCCTACGGATGGCACAGACTATATTGACTAGCCGATCAATCAGACCTTCTACTCTCAGCAGTCGAAATTGAGATATTGGTGATGACACCTTCTATTTTCATACCATCCTTGTGCGGCTTACAGGGTGTCAAGGACCCTGTCGACAGGGATTTCACTAGCCTTTCTGTACCATACGAAGGATGAGAAGCTTCAGAGGACGACCCTGCAAGTTCAAGTAACCGCAAAGGCCCAATACCGGTTCTACGGCCCTTGCGGCAACATCGGCATATCGTCATAATTCTTTGGCTTAGACCGACTTGACACCTCTGTCTCGGTCGTGATGATTTCATTTTGCTTTCGGTACATTTGCAGGTTGATTTCTTACTCGGTACTAATGCGCCCAGTGTGGAAGAACGTCTGGTGTGTTGGTCTTCACCAAGAAAATCTACGTTATTACGCAGCTCTCTGTTCTCGGCGCTGAGTATTCAAACCCGGAGGCGACCAAGTCGTGCCATTCCTCGCCATGGTCCCTATGTCCGCCCGTATGCCGGCCGATACTGCTGACTGCAGCACATCCCGGACCATGTGTATCGGCCAAAGAACACTAAAGGTGAGTCTTCGTTTGTTTGTTGGCCATCGGCGCTATGCCTCTTGTCTTCTTATATCGAGTAGGATCTAACCATTTTTAGTTGCTCGCGGTTTGGGTGACTTCTGTCCCAGCAATTCGTGGTTCCTACATCTCTCACCAATACCCTTGATCGGTCCGAACCAGCAAGCCCCTTGGATAGCTTGTCAACCACTGTTATATCCTGGTTCATAGTTTGGTAGACATTCAATTGACCAAGTACAGAGCCAGTCAGCATCTACGAGAAACTAGGAATCTTTCACACCTGCCTTGTCTCTAATGCGCTATGTATGTCGTAAGTGACCGGAGACTTCTCACCTTCCATTTCGATAGATACTCCACGCCATGTCTCTCGTCTTCAACCCAGGAAATAGCAAGGGCGGCGCAATATAAAGCTGGTCGGGCGACCTGTCCAGTTTACTCAACTGTCGGCTTGGAGTTCCCAGCGATATTGGAATTCTTGCTGAGATGGCCCTAACAAATCACCTCACTATGGTATCCATGCGGCTTTTGGTCGTGCTTTGCTGTTTAAGTGTCACATGGGCTCGAGAGGCAAAACCCATTGAGGGTGCCTTTATCATAAAATTGAATCCTGAAGTTGGTACCAGCGGTGGCCTGTCTCCACGGACCATTGACCAACATGAGCTCTTTCACAAGCGAGCCAGTGATATTGAGTACACCGTTCGGCATGAATTCAAGAATGAGGATGCGTACCTCGGCCTTTCTCTTCGTGTCTCTGGCGTTTTCTCGTCTGATGCAGCCAGAGCACAACTAGAGAACATTCCTGGTGTTCTTTCTGTGTCCCCTGTGTATGAAGTTTACCTGATAAAGCCGCCTGGCAACGTCACAGATGCTCCGGCATTCTCTGCAATGTCTTTTTCTAACCCAGCGCCACTGAACTTTCCAACGGGAACCGGAAATTTAGACGGTGCCCTTGAAATGTCTGGAGTGGACAAGCTTCACAAAATTGGAATTAAGGGCCGTGGTGTTAGAGTTGGCATAATAGATACCGGTGTCGACTATCGGCATCCAGCTCTCGGCGGAGGCTTTGGAAAAGGCCGTAAAATTGCTGGTGGTTATAGCTGGGTTAGCGATAACGGGACTCTTGTGAATACTACCGACCCTCTTGCAACCTGCTATGGCGGTGCGCATGGCAGTCATGTCGCTGGTGAGCAACTCTCGTCGGCTTTCTATAGTTTGCATGCTAAATACACTCGCAGGTATCGTAGGAAGTAAGTAACGATCGACTCTGCCTCTTTGTATGTATGTTTGAGTTCAGATGACGGTAGCCTGCTCTCGGTTTGGACTTTATTTTTCAGATATGCCAAAGAACTCTTTCCAGCCCTTACAACATGGCCTTATCAAGGCAAATGCTGACCTGACTCTATGTAGTGAACCCCCTTGTTCCTCCCCTTGGGCTTCCCCTCAGTGGCGTTGCTCCTGAGGCTTCTCTGTGTAAGTAGTTTCCCGGCTCCTTAATCCCTCCCAAAACATGTCTCTTCTTCCAGTCACTTGTATCGAGATTGAAGAGCTTCTCAGGGAGTAATTATATCAAATTCAAATCCTATGCCTGTGTTGTGCTGGAATAGTAACTGCTGACTCCTTACTTCGAAGACATGTATAGAGTCTTTGATTGCAACACACATAGTCCAGGTAGTGACTACATCCTCGCAGCAATGCTCAAGGCTCTCGAGGATGGCATGGATCTAGTCTCAATGTCTCTTGCGATTGGTCTCCCGCCAATTAACGGTCAGGGCGATCCTTTGGCCGAGGTTACCGATAAGCTATACAAAGCCGGTGTTGGAGTCGTTGTGGCAATGGCGAACAATGGTGTCGGCAGCGCCTATGCGAACAATATGTACACGGAGGAGTGGCCGAGTACTGAGCCTGGTGCGATAGGTGTTGGCGCAGTTGCGAATGCAGAGTTCCCTCTTGTATACGGTGCTTCGGACTCTCGTGGTGCTAAGCTGTCATACGCTTCTGTTTGGCCCATCCCGTTTCAGCAACTCGATGTATACCAAGTGGCTGATGGCTGCTCAGCGGACTCATGGGAAGACGCTGTCACTGCTGTCCAAGCTTCTGGCCAGCTCAACAACACAATATTCGCGTTTGAAGTCAACGACAACTGCCGGCCATCGAGTGCGACCGTCTGCTGCACACGTTTTTCACCAAAATATGTGCTTGGGTATTGGGCCAACACCACTAACGTATACAACATCCCATATAACCTCCCGAACCAGGCACGCATTGGTACTACCCAATTCATTGCCATGGGAATCTCTGATGCCTCTACGTTCACGGCGAATTTGGCTGCTACTTCAGGAAGCGGAAAGTATAAGTTGAAATTCCCCTTGCTGCCTAGCTATTCCAGTCCTGCTCAGACTACCGGCGGAATGGTTGACTACTATTCGTCTTTCGGACCCGTGAGACTCAGGTGCAAGCTCAAACCTCAGATTTCAGCCCCAGGAGGCAACGTGAGTGTTTCCATGAGTTCAATATAGAAATTGCGTGGGCATCTTCATTACAATCAACGATCGAAAACACACACACACACACTGACACAAACGAGGCAGATTCTATCCACTTACCCACTCGGAACTTATGGCGGCTACGGCGTTCTCTCCGGAACGTCCATGGCTACCCCATATATAGCGGGCTGTTACGCATTGGTGAAGTCACAATTTCCCGCAGCGACTCCTGGTGAAATCATCGCACTTCTCCAGACTACAGCAAATCCCATGCCTTGGTGAGCACCCCTTTTCCAGACCTGATGCCCTCCCCGCCCACTTTGAACCTGGGGCAAAGTCTCAATTTTGAGATCCCATTTGATTTCGTTTCATATATCACTGACATCTTTTTATTTGTATGTCTGCCATGGTGACAGTGTGTTAACTTCGGCATCAAAGGATATTCAACCAGACTATGCTCTCTGCAACCCAGCAGCAGGGAGGTGGCCTTGTCAATGTTTTGAAAGCAATCACTGCAAGAAGTCAAGTGAGCCCCGGTGAGATTCTTGCGTCAGATGTATCAAAAACACTTTATGGCGCTGCGAACGTCACAATCACCAACAAATCTCTCAAAACCAAGTCGTACACCTTCTCACACCAAGGTGCTGGTTACATGAATGAGCTATTGCAGTATCGCGAGATCGCGCAACAGCCCAATTATGGTGCAGCCCAATTCTCTCCATCCTCCGTTAAAGTGGCAGCAGGCAAGACAGTACAAGTTGCCGTAAAAATTATACCTCCTACAGATGTCGATCCAGGGAATCGCCCTGTCTTTGGGGGATATATCCAAGGTGAGCGCCTCTGGCTAATACAGCCTGCTATAGTTATGTTTTGGGCATTTCAAACCGAGACTCCAGGCAAAACAGAAGTCACGCTTGAAATGCTTCAAATGCGCCTGTCTTGCTCTTCTGCCATGCTGTCAAGGTAGTCGCTAATTCTAAATGCTGCAGTACACGACGCAGACGGAGAAAATTTTGGTATTCCTTACAGCGGCCCCCCGTTTTCGCTATATAACACAAACTCCATGACAATCGCGCAATCTGGATCGGTCACCATACCTGGTATTTACTATGACCTTCCTACGGGGAGCCGAGTGTGGATCAAAGATTTTCTGGAGGTAAACAACACAATGAAATATGGCTCCTCCGCGAATTACGATCTTTGGACCACAGCTTACCGAATCGACATTCTGCCAGCGAACACCACTATCCAACCAACACACTGGGGATTCGATAATACCACGCAAATAGATTATTTACAGGGAAGTACAATCCCGACTTCGTCGTTTCTGGGCTTCGAGAGTTACGGGGCCCTGAAAACGGTCACTGGACTTCTTTCCCCGGCCAATAATTATAGCCCTTCGGGATACGGTTTATCTGTTACGGACGACAATGGCGCCAAGATTCAGCTCGGTGGCGGGGACTATCGTTGGTTATATTCAGTTCAGCGTTGGGGTGGAGAGCCTGGATTGTTCGAGGACTGGGAAACCTGGCTGGGCCCAGTAATTCGCATGGTGAATGGTCCAGTGTGAGGGGCAACACGGCCTGGGACACAGTTGAGGACTCAATGGAAACAAAGGACAGTCTCTCCGAGATGGCTCAATATATGCCGCTTGATAGGCATTCAGCGGACAGATCGTTTGGAGTACTAGCACAATCTATTATGTCGAATAAAGTCGGCCCAAAGCATGCCATAGAAACGGTTCGATTGGAAAGTATAGAGAGGGCCCAGACATAATATACAGAGGCTATTTACCAAACCCCAACTGCTTTGGTCCGCGAAAGTCGTGGAGGGTAGCATCCCATTTCACAGATTATCAACCCAAGGGTAGCAGCCACTGTAACACTGCGGACAGCAATCATATACACAACGAGGTATACAAGAGATACCGCATAGCGGGAAGTAGTACTGAAGAGCAAGGGCCAGAAAACACTGAGCAACTTTGTTCAATTCTTAGGCATTCCAGTCTATACCGGTGGTACCGGTAGCACCTAGGACCTTATCCGCCACTGAGTGTACCATGTCAGTAAATGTTGGTGGAAACAGTATAGAGACAATAAAAATAACGCCTCGGGGGATGTTTCAAGGGAGGTGTCTCTGAGATCATTCGCCACCGTTGAAATGTGCTTTGAGGCTGGGTATATGGCCATGGGAGACCAGGAATCAAACAAATGTGTTGCTTACTCGAGTCATTTGTTCCGGTATTATCCTTTTCGACATTTACGGACCTGGTATGAGAGCTCAATATTTAATCACCACCCAGAGACAGAATAACGTATTTGGGGAGAGACTGACTTCACTTTACCGTCTTCGATGACAAGAGCGTAACGCTTGCTTCGAACGCCGCCAAAGATCTTTGAGGCATCGAAATCAAGATCAAGGGCCTTTGTGAATTCGGCACTGGGGTCACCGAGAAATCGAAACTGTGGATGTGAGGTTGTTATCAGTTTGATTGTGAATGGAGTGGCAACAACCAGCAAAAGGGCTGGACGGGGATATGCAGGTAATACGTGCGGGACTAGGGCAGTAGTTGTATCCAAAGCCCGCCTGCTCCCCCAAAGCTAGGCTATGATACGGGGCTAGTATAGATTCGACTTACGCCAGTCGTCTTGCCGGGATCAAGCGCCTCACCCCAGGCCTTTGTCACGAAGGCATCATTGACAGCCACCACGAAAACTTGTCCAACGTCCTGGATCCGAGGGTGGGTGATATATGATGGGACATGCGTTTGAGAGCAAGCACCGCCTTTAGACATATATCAGTCAGCGCCATTTCAAGTCCTTGAGTTGTCTGATGAGATACGGGGACAAGGCAATTCTCGCTAAGCCCGCTTGTAACCTAAGCATGAGCTCAGGGGCCAGCGCAGCACAAGGCTTGAGCAGGTGGGGTAGGGTTAGACTCACTGAAGGCACCTGGGACGCCGATGATGAGCCCATTTCCGGACGCAAATTCGCGAGCGAGGTTGACTTTGTTGCCGGGAGAGCCTTCAACGAGGACCTCGAGGTTGGGGATCTCGTCACCAACATTCACAAAAGCAGGTCGGGTTGAGTGGAAATTGCGAGTGGCAGACCGGCCAGCCACGGCAGCAGGTCGAAAACAAGCTCTGAACGCCATCACTTTGGGTTCAGTGTGTCAGGCGTGAATTGTGTTCTGAGGGATTCGAACCGAGATAGCTGTACGCGAAAAGTGCCAGTGGACGGACAGTGTGTCAATTGAGACTGACTGAGGTATGTATAAGAGGTCGTTACTTTTTGAGGTGCGATGGCGTGCGGCTCAACGAGGTTGCTATGACATCACGTCCGAGATACAGAAGGAATGGTCGATAACAGTAACGATCCAGGTGGCTGTCCGTGCACGCACCGCATTCTACGTGAGGCGTACCCATATCATCTATTCAACACGCTCTCATGTATTGAATATTGCGTCTCTTCCACCCTCGCGGGAGATATTCACTTAGGTATTTACATACCGAATAATGGAATTAGGTCAAGTGAGATTCTCAGACAATACACCTAGGCTTGCTTACGAGATATCTACCTACGGTACAGTAGGCACGGCACGCGCTGCTTATGCAGATTATCAAGCACGTGCCCAATCGCAGGCTGGCAAAGGTATGGAGAAAGTGGCCTGCATAATATTGAGAAGCAGGTATTCAAGGTATATATATGTATGCATGGCTGGATGACATACCTCGATATGTCTAGTCTATTCATTACAGAGGCAAGCCCCTGAATTTGCCAGCAGTCCTTCATGTCACGAGTACCAAGGTATCCGACAGCTTTGTAAACAGGTCACGTAGCCAAGGGAGGTCTTCAAAGAGTATTGATGACGGCATCGAATATCAAACACCGAAACAGCATTTTCGGCCAGTGCCCCTTATATTTCTTCTTGCAAAACGTCGGTAACAGCCGACTGGTTTGTATGTGTCTACCACGGAGGAAAACTGAAGTGTTTCTGCGTCCCCACCACCCTGTGCACGCACGATGTCGTTGCAGATAATCTGATAGCTGCATCCTCCTCCCTGCCTCCGTAGGTACTCCCGGTAACGCTTGTAAGTAACCCTTTACCTCAGAGCCCATTAGCTAGGTATATATCAACCGAGACCCAGATATGACAGACTGGCTGAGCATACGATCAAGATGCCCAGAACGCTGGAGTATGACAACTACCTACCCCAGCACGTCCGCCTTGTCCAATAAAAGTAATCAAATTTGAGCTACTTGCTCCAGTCGGGGTCAGTGTGAAGGTTGACACGTACCCAAGCTTACTTGATGCCCAGGCCAAAGTGCAAGCAAGAGCTTTGCTGGTGTGGCAGCCTGGATGGGCAGGTACGGTACCTAAGATAGGTGGGTAGTGGGTGGTGGGTGGGTAGGTGGGTATCCTGCCGCCTATCGTGCCTGCCTTGCCGCAAACTGCACTCAGTGCACTTGATACCCCATCTCTTAACGCCGCCGCCGCCCCGTTACCTCATTGAATCTGACTGTCTGACAAGCAGACAGACAGACAGCCAGACAGGCATGACTGATTGATCTTGGCCGCTATACAAACCTCACGCAGCCCATCTTTCTGTCACCATCACCGTCATCGTCGACGTCGACCCCGTTTCCTCTCCCCTCCGGACGCTGTGTTCTGTGGATTGATTATCAACCCTCGCGTGTCCGACTTCCGACTCGGGTCCATTTTCCATCGCCTCATCTTGTCTCGCCTTGTCTCGTCTCGCCGCCCCCACTCGTCTTCCTTCTCTACTGTAGTCATCGTCCTGTTCGGTCCATCTGCGGCCCCCTTTGGTTGTCGACACCCAACTCAGAACGAACCCCTCCTTGGCAGCCATCTTCCTCCCATCAACACATACATTCACATATACACGCAACACACACGCAAGCTTGGAGTACTGTCTCGATTATTGCCCTTGCGTGCTGTCGGCTCCCGCCTCCCGCCTCCCGCCTCCATCGCCGATCGAGTCCCGGCCTTCGTAGACAGCATCCCGACGCAGCTGCGCGGCTTATACATCCCCTTCTGACCGCCTGCCCACCTCCTCGCTACAGACATCCACTACTCGCCGTGCTTCGTTCTCTTACGACGGGTTGCTACGCATCTCCCTCCGTTCTTCCACCCAGTCGGCATCATTCCTCCCATAACCCGCAAGCGGAAAGCCGCTGAGGCGACGATATCCTCCACAGTCCAAGACTCTGTTCCAAACAAGAGGATCCTCGCCTCAGCAGGCCCTCAGACAGCCGCACCGCCCACTCCGGTCACCAACACCTCCGTCGGCATGGATTCGGACGACGACTTCATGTCCGCTGTCTCTAGCGAGGATGACGTCCTCCAAGATGACAGTGACAATGACATGTCGGGAGCCGAAGGTCTGTCTTTGCCTCCCCCTACTTCCCTTGGCTATAGAGCGGTCGCATCACTATTACATGGCATCTACCCTTCTCCACGAGCAGAACAGACTGTACTAACCAGTTTCTTCCAGACTTCGATTTCGACGATGAACCCGATCCAGATCTCGGTTTGCAGAAAGACTTCACCCAAAAGAAAAGAGTTGCTTACGACATCAACTACAAAGTCTACCAACCTGCGGATATCCAGAAACAGCAAGACGATCTGATCAGCGAGGTCAACATGATCTTAGACATTCGAAAGGAGGACGCCGCCATACTGCTTCGCCATTTCCGCTGGAACAAGGAGCGTCTGATCGAGAACTACATGGATAGACCAAGATATGTTCTAGAAGTAGCCGGACTTGGTTCCAGTTCTTCCGAGTTGGCCCACCTTGAGGCGATTCCGGGCTTCGTTTGTGACATCTGTTGCGAGGACGAGGAGGGACTTCAGTCATTTGCCATGAAGTGTGGCCATAGATATTGTGTCAATTGCTATCGGCATTATCTTACGCAGAAGATCCGCGAGGAGGGCGAGGCGGCACGCATTCAGTGCCCCTCCGACGGGTGCCCACGCATCATCGATGCTCGTTCTTTAGATCTTCTTGTTACGCCTGCACTCGCGGAGCGCTATCATCAGCTGCTGAACCGGACGTACGTTGAGGATAAGGATACGCTCAAGTGGTGTCCCGCTCCAGACTGTGAGAATGCCGTCGAATGCGCCGTCAAGAAGAAGGATCTAGATCGGGTCGTCCCTACAGTTGCATGTGCCTGTGGCCACCGGTTCTGTTTCGGCTGTATCCTCAATGATCATCAGCCCGCACCGTGCGAGCTGGTCAAGCGATGGTTGAAGAAGTGCGCAGATGACAGCGAGACTGCAAATTGGATCTCCGCAAACACCAAGGAGTGTCCCAAGTGCAATTCCACAATCGAGAAGAATGGCGGCTGCAACCATATGACGTGCCGCAAGTGCAAGCATGAGTTTTGCTGGATGTGCATGGGGTTGTGGTCTGAGCACGGGACAAGTTGGTACAATTGCAACAGATTTGAGGAGAAGAGCGGCACCGAAGCCCGGGATGCTCAGGCCCGTTCTCGCGTGTCTCTGGAGAGATATCTGCATTACTACAATAGATACGCGAATCACGAGCAGTCTGCTCGCCTCGACAAGGATATATACCAGAAAACAGAGAAGAAGATGGTACAGCTGCAGACCGCTTCCGGAATGTCATGGATTGAGGTTCAATACCTTAATTCGGCATCTCAGGCCCTCCAGACCTGTCGTCAGACGCTAAAGTGGACATATGCATTCGCATTTTATCTTGCCCGCAACAACTTGACTGAAATCTTCGAGGACAACCAGAAGGATCTGGAGATGGCCGTCGAGGCCTTGTCGGAGATGTTCGAGAAGCCCATCCCGGAGCTCTCGGATCCAAAGTTGAAGGTTGAGATCATGGACAAGACCTCGTACTGCAATAAGAGACGGATAGTTCTCCTCGAGGACACGGCCGAGAACCTTGCCAACGGTATGTCGCTCCACCTGACATTTTTGCAGCCCTGCCGGCAATGAAACTAACGTAGGACACAGGACGTTGGACGTTCAATGTGGACCTGCACAACCCGGGCTCCACAGCAGGCGCGAGTGCTCGTTAGATGCATTCCCCTTCCCCAGCGGCCGGTTTGCATCCTGGGACTTCCGTGTAAGGTCCTGCACCACAGGAGGGTCTGTACATTGTCGTATCCTTTGACCTTGCGCGGAGCGCAACCCCAAGGCGACGTGAGACACTGATTCTCTAGGAGCGATTTTCTGCATCGTTTCGAGCCATGCACGACATCTGGCTCGTATAGGCAGCATTGCTGGTGTAAAGGTGGACATATTGATTTTTCTGTGGTTACACCATTACGATCAAGGGGCGGCTTGGTTGGGCATCCCAGAGTGTGCCCGGGGGGCTCACGTTCTCGCCTTATAGAACATGACTTATACATAAGATAAGATGCGAGCGTTCTCCTCTAGGCTGGCATTTGAATTCGTAGCTACTACAAATGTTACTTTTAAAACATTGTGTCGACTTGGTGGTGCCCAGTGTTTAAAGTAGGAGATACAAAAAGCCATTACTCTTTGTGCCGGACTAGAATGTACAAAATGCAATGGACACTGGACGGCGACTAGCAGGCTATTCTCTAGGAGAGCTTAGCAGGAGTTACGAAGAATAATAGCCAGGGGCCTTTCATGTACGATCCGTTAACTTTGGCCATCTGGGCTCCGGCGTCGGGACATATCTGGGCAGCACACTAAGCAGTCAACGATAGGGGAATTAGCCATAGGTATGAGGGTCCCGTGGAAGACTTGCTCCTTCCCGTGCTCTGGACACGCACGAAAAGATCACCACCGGCATGCACACTACACCGTGTAATCACGTCCATTGTACGCTGCTCTTCGGTAATGTGTCGTTGTGTGCAAAGGACGGAGCTTCATATATCGCTTGCATTCACAGAGGAAAAGATCTCTGACTGGCGTTGAGGGCCTGGCCAGCACCGCCACTTTCCGATGGAGGTGAGTCCCGGGCCGTGGTACTGGACCGGGAAATCCAATTACCGCATCCTGGTGGTACCATCTGGGAAGAGGCCAGTGCCTCCAATGCAAAATTGGGGTTCTTAGTCAGCGGCCTGTTGCCGCGGCATGTGGCCGAGTGGTCGAGAGCGGGTTCGAGTGTCTTAGTAGGTTTTGGAGTAGGCGGCCGGTATTATTCTTATCCAACTGTTGCCGATTGGCCTTCCCGAAGCCGGCTTCCCCAGCCCTGTTGGCGTCGGCGTGTATTCCCCGCGACGCCGCACCAAAGAGCATCGCCCACCCGACAGGTACCAAAGCTCCGAAGGGTACCCGAGGTGGATGGATCCTGCATAGTACGTAGTGCACTCGCTAAACCCGAGACCCCCAGCGAAGCCTACCCAGCATCGGCCATTCACGGCACGAGAACCCCCAGGCAATTGGAAGAGAAGTCCTCGACAAGTAGGTAGGTACTTCAGGGCTGTAGGTACTTCCAAGGTCCCACGGTCCTAGCTCCTCAATGCGGAGATGCCAATGGTAGGTAGGTATCGACTTCGGGGCAAGCAGCAAGACCCCAAGACAGACTAATTAGCTACTCTCTCCCGCCTGTCGCATCCCCATGGTTTAAAACCTCGGAGACGTTCCGTTCCTCGGCGTTGCTCTCTTCAAGTCAGTCAGTCACTCTACTTCTACCGTAACGTCTCGGGTTGCAACTTGTAGGGGCCTTCTTCCTCCTCGTACCGTACCCGAAGTTGTGCTCTCGCGAGTGTTGTTAGACCTGTTTGTCCCACGTAGAAGCTCTTTGGTTCATAGACCGAGCTTTCAATATGGCGTCCGCTGCCTTGTCTATGAGAGTCCTGCGCGCATACTCGCGGCATGGATCAAATGTGCGTCTTCATGATACCTCCTCTGCCAGAAGCTCATCCGTCTGCGGGAGCCAGCCATTGAACGTAGCTGACTTAGCATTCGTGCCCTCTGTGTAGCATGCTGCCCTGTTCGCGCGGGCCTTCTCGGCCACGTCCAGGAGAGCCGAGATTAACAAGGTCTACCCCTCGGCTACGGAGGCACTGAAGGACTTGAAGCCCGACTCGACACTGCTGTGCGGTGGCTTTGGGCTCTGCGGCGTCCCTGACACGCTGATCGACGAGGTGTTGAACAAGCCCGAGATTACTGGCCTGACAGCCGTCTCAAACAACGCCGGCACCGACGACAGCGGTCTCGGCAAGCTCCTCAAGACGAAACAGATCCGCAAGATGATCGCTTCCTACATTGGAGAAAACCGCACGTTCGAGAAGATGTATCTGACTGGCGAGGTCGAGCTGGAACTGACCCCGCAGGGTACCCTCGCCGAGCGATGTGCGGCCGGCGGAAAGGGCATCCCGGCCTTCTACACACCGGCCGCCTTCGGAACGGTCGTGCAGACTGGTGAGCTTCCGCTGAGGAACAAGGCCGACGGCTCCCCGGACCAGTACTCATATCCCAAGGACGTCAAGGTGTTCAACGGCAAGAGCTATCTCCTCGAGCACAGCATTGCCGGTGACTACGCCTTTGTCAAGGCGTACCGCGCCGACAAACTAGGCAATTGCCAGTTCCGGCTCGCTGCCAACAACTTCAACGGAGCCATGGGCCGCAACGCAAAGATGACCATTGTGGAAGCTGAGCACATTGTCGAGCCGGGTGAAATCCCGCCCGAGGCCGTCCACCTGCCTGGAATCTACGTCAAGCGAGTCATCCAGAGCACCAGCCCCAAGAAAATTGAAAAGTACACCTGGGCCAAGGACGACGACGACGCCGATGCTAAGAAGGCCCTGGGCACCGGTGACACGGCGGCGAAGCGCGAGCGCATTGTGCGCCGGGCCGCCAAGGAGTTCCAGAACGGCATGTATGCCAATTTAGGCATCGGCATGCCCATGCTGGCTCCGGGCTTTGTTGGCCCCGAGGTGGAAGTCCAGCTGCAGAGCGAGAACGGCATTCTTGGCCTGGGGCCCTACCCGAGGAAGGGCGAGGAGGATGCTGATCTCATCAATGCCGGCAAGGAGACAGTCACACTCAAGCCCGGCGCAGCGGTGTTCGGTAGTGAGGAGAGCTTTGGCATGATCAGAAGTGGACGTATCAACTTGACTATCCTCGGAGCCATGCAAGTCAGCGCCAATGGCGACCTTGCTAACTGGATGCTGCCTGGCAAGGTCAAGGGATTCGGCGGTGCCATGGATCTCGTTAGTAACCCAAGTGCGACAAAGGTCGTGGTCACGATGGAGCACACGGACAAGAAGGGCAACGCGAAGATCGTGAAGCAGTGCGCTTTCCCATTGACAGGCAAGGCCTGCGTCTCAAGAATTATCACCGAGCTGGTAAGTACTTGTTCTACAGAATATATCGTCTTCTGGGCAATAGAGGCTGACAGCGGATGCAGGGCGTGTTTGATGTTGACTTCGCGCATGGATTGACCTTGATTGAGATTGCGGATGGTGTAACAGTGGAGGAGGTGAAGAGCAAGACTGAGGCACCTTTTACCGTCGCCGAAGACCTCAAGCCTATGCTATAAAGCCTCATGGGACGTTTTTCGGGCCACGAGGGAAGGCGACTGGATGTACCAACAGGGGGAGGATGAGCAATGGGGTGCAAGAGAAATATCCAGCGGTTATTATTTGGGCTACATGGAACTTGATCTCCATGACACCGACATCATTCTCTGTTAATTACTGCATGTTATCTAGGGCGCAACGGGAATCAAAAGTAATTATCGTCGTGGCAATAGGCGCCTACACCATCATCACATTGGAGCGCGGAGCTATGCAGCATGCCCATCATGTAGACTTGTGTCTGTAGCCTTTCGGGAGAAACGAGTATTCCTGTGCTTGATTACCTACGGTCTCCCTGGCCAGGTACTAACACTACTACCGCCCCGCCATTCTATACAACCCACCAACAACCACAGATATTCAGTCTCGTCTAGATCAACTCCGTTCCGTTGATTTTGGGACACTTCAGACATCACGCCTCGATCCCGGAACGCCGTGAGGTATCCACAACCGGAGACCATGGGGTCCTCGCAACCGTCCCATGCGCAAAGCAGAAAGGCTTCTCGCCTAAGAGGGCCAAGGTCACTTGTGGAAATGGCAGTGACCGTTGTGGTGAGAAATATGGCCGATGTCTCAGAGCATCACCTTGAGCAATTCCCTGAGCGAATAATCTGGCAACTTTGGAAATCATCGCGGAGAAGGTTTGCCTGCTTGATACGCCAACCCGTCATTATCCAACCTCTACTAAATAATCCCAGTCGCTGCTCCCTCCATGCATGGAAGATCTTCTCCAAACTTCTTCAAGGGAGGAAGGACGATAGGCCATTAGGCCTACTATTACACAGCCAGCGACAACTGGAACCAGCTTCGGATCTTCACGTCTGTCTGCAACCACTTACGTCCTCCTCACTTGACTTTATTACTTATGTGAGCATCGTGGGGCCCATGCCGTTTGGAGTCACCGAGTTGTTGCCATTGGCACGACTCAGGAACCTAGGCATACTCGAGTTTGCTGAACCTTCCGACCCGGAGGCTTCGTTTCCTCGGGTAAACGATCGGGTTATGAGAGCTTGGAGCGAGCAGGAAAACACATTTCCAGAACTTCAGATACTCCGACTGTGGGGCTATTCTATCACAGAGAGATCTGTCCAGTACGCGGCTCGCTTCCCAACTTTAACACTAATCGACATCGTTGGAGCAGGTTTCGACTGGGACAAAGCTGAATCTTATGCAGACGAGAACGGCTGGGTGATGGAAGAATCGTCATTAGATGACGCGAGTATCATATTGAAGGCTTCTGGGATCCTTCTTCACAAGGAGCCTACCTCAAAACCTACGTATTCCGAAGAGAAGCTGGTGAGGTCATACCTAGGACAACTTTGCGAGAAGAGAGATCGGCCGGTCTATCTGGGCCAGTCTTTAGAAATCCCTCCGACGCTCCCTTGGAAAGATTGGCAGAATACGCGCAAGGAACTCGTATTGACAACCCAGCCACCGTGGGAAACGGAACTATACTGGCTCTATGGCTTGATTTCACACCTGCGCGATGGGGGTAAAACAATAGCCAAAGAGCAGGACTCCGACACGCGGCATGTTCTGGAGAACATGGCATGCCCATCGAAACCAATGGCGTGCCTTCGCTTGGGCTTCCGTATGGACTCACCGCGTCGCCAACTTGCATTTCAAAGCAGGCGTCCAATATCACGAGGAATCTTTGTGCGCACCCATCATCCGGGCGTTGACTCCCATGTTGAGAAGGCAGAACGTCCTGAATCGGTAAGACGATCTTTTAAATCCCGCAAACGCCAAAAAATCAGTGACGTATTCAACACCTTCACTTGAAACGATGCGCCGAGCGTAAGGATGAGGAATACCCATCTTGCCTAGCTTGATTACGATTACTGTGTACCATTCTTCGATAATACTACAATATCACGATGGCAAGCCCAACAATTGCAGTCGACCAGCCCTGTCGGCCACCTACCTATTCGAGTGAGCCGATGCGTGCAGGTCAGCCTCTAAGTCCGAGGGGCTGCTGCCGTGCTGTCTCTGGGAACGAAGAGGTCCTTGAGCAGTTCCAAGACTTCGGAGAAAGTTGGCTTATAAACCGGATCCCGATACCGGTAAGGCAAGCTTGAAATATTCAAGCTTGTTTCGGTTGCAGTGGGACAGGCGGACGGAATACTCTGATACGACCATGCAGCAGAACTCGCTTGCATGTGGACTCCAAGGCAATACTCCTGCGCCTAAGCAAGCTACCGAGCTTTGCGCCACGGGGGCGAAGTGAGGAATGGCATCGTTTCAAACTAGACAACTCGATTGGGGTAGTTTGTATCGTCAGTAAAATTTCTCCAGGGCCCAATGATGCATATGTGGTCCAGAGGGTAAGTCGACGACTGAGGTCTCGATCTGTCCTCCGGTTTCCCCTAATAACTGCCATGGAGCACGACACAATTAGAGTGATACTGCGAAGGCAGGGTTAGCATATTTGACCTTGAATGGGTAGGAGGAGGAACCTTGGGGGACATACCGGAGGAGTGGTTTTATGATGAAGAAGAAAGAAGGAGAAGGAGAAAATCGGGGCCGGCAGAATGCTGTTGAAATTGCTCCCTGCTGGAACAAATCACATGACTTAGCATGTGCCTTCCACTTGAGTGTTACGAAGCCAAATGAAGCCAGAAAGTGATTCATGCTGCAGTTGCTGCAATTGAGCTTCATTCTTGCAGAGAGTATCAGAGTGTCTTATAATTCAATTAAGTTGTTACCTATGCAGCCCATGGGGTTGTATGTATTTGCTGAAAAAGCAAGAGTGCTGCGCCTCCTGTCCTTCTAGATCAGCGTGACACGAGCTGATATCGTTGTGAAATCTCGACTAAAGATAACGCTCCCTTAAAGACGATATTAAACCAGTTTCCAATACCTTATCTTGGTCTTTATCCCGCGGAATGTCTGGGTGATGAGCAAGTGCTCGCCCATCTAGCGCCCATAACAAGTTAACCTTGCCATGTGTGAGGTGAACTGGCTGAGCTACTTATACGAGATCGGCTTTTGATACACACCACAGCAAAACCCTGCTGCCTACTCACCAGGTTAACCAGATACAATGTAGACAGTGCAGCAAGGAAGATCATAGATGTGTTGCAAATAGCTGGATGAGAAGCCATCGAAGTGAGATAGGATAAGAAAATGCCATAGATTAAATAGCGGTGGTCTAGATGCAGAATGGTTCTCAAGTTGTGCGCACAAGACCTGAATGAAAATGGGCACCTTGTTCTCTCTGCTAACAGTTGCTCCTTGTAAGGCAGCTGGCGGCATCGAGCCATGAGCCACGCAGCAGCCTTGTCGCTAATTTCCGCGCTCGCTCGGCCGTGGTCCACCCTTTTTTTTGTCAATACCCACCCTGGCACCTACCTGTTACTGTTACCTTACCTACCTTAGCACTAAAGCAGACCTCGATAAACCCTTCTCCACGACCATCGATCCCATCCCCGACAAGACCACGCAGCCTGGAACGCCACCCTCTCCGGATTCTCTGTCGATAAGCAATCATGGCCTCCACGTCGGGATTGACTCGGCGAAGAGGCGCCGGCGGAGGAGCAGCACCCACAGGCGATGCAGAGGCTAGCAACGGCGGCGCCGTCAACCGCACCAATTCCTCCAGCAACTTCAAGGACAGCGCCCCTGAGACCAGCTACGAGAGCGGCGAAAACGGCCACAAGATCGCCTTCGACCCCCGCGACATCAGTGAGAATGCAGAGAGGAGCAAGCAGCCCAAGCTCACCTTGATGGAGGAGGTCCTGCTGCTGGGTCTCAAAGACAAACAGGTTCGTCGCCTCTTCCCCCCTGCGACGCCCAGCTGCACGTCTTCCAACCCGCGAATCCACCGTTGCTAACTCAATTGCAATTGTCAACAGGGCTATCTCTCCTTCTGGAATGATAACATCTCCTACGCCCTTCGTGGGTGCATCGTCCTCGAACTTGCCTTCCGTGGGAGGATCAGCATGCAGAAAGACCCCTCTAGACGGCGATTCCCTCTGGCAGACCGCATCATCGAGGTCGTCGACGACTCCTTGACCGGCGAGGTTCTCCTCGACGAAACCCTAAAGATGATGAAGGCAAGCGAGAAGATGAGCGTTAGCTCCTGGATTGATCTACTGAGCGGTTAGTCTCGCAAATTCACCTGCGTTGGAGGCATACCTCCTCACCCTCCTGGGCTAACGTATGATTTCCTCAGGCGAGACATGGAATCTAATGAAGATTGGCTATCAACTCAAACAGGTCCGCGAACGGCTGGCCAAGGGACTCGTCGATAAAGGCATTCTTCGTACCGAGAAGCGCAACTTCTTGCTCTTCGACATGGCCACCCACCCAGTGGCCGATGGCGGCGCCAAGGAGGAGATCCGTCGACGTGTTCGCAACGTGTTGACACAGCGAACTGTTGTACTCCCGGGCTCCCAATTCCTCCCCGAGAACCTCGAATTCCGATACACCAGGACCATCGCCATGGTGTGCGCCGCATATGCGGCCAATGTCCTAGAAAACGCGCTATCCACCCTAGGCCACGAGGCGCGGGAGCGGGCTTTCACGCAGACGGACGAGCTTCTGGCCGAGTATAGCCAGTGGCCATTCGGGAAGAAGGCGACGGGCAATGGTATTGGAGCGAATCTGCCGCAGGTTATCTCAGATGTGCGTTGACTTGGCATATCCCCCTTCTTCCCCCCTGACTACAGCTAACATATCTCAACCACTATAGGAAGTCAACAAGGCCAAGGAGAAAGAGCTACAGCTCGAGGTTGTTGCTGCTTGTCTTAGCGTCTTCACCCGACTCGACTCCCTCCTATAAATTTACCCTTCTTCCCTTTTCAAAACTACGTTATGAATCAATTCCTCCTTTTGATGTCCTTTACATGAGGCCGAAGGAAAAGAAACCCGAGTTACAAGGAAGATTGTCCCTGTACGACATGGAATTTTGCGTTGGTTAGTATGGGAGCGGAATAAGCATAGGACGTCTTGCTTGAGATCTAGACGGCTGCATAAACGGGTTTGACATTGTTCGTTGCACGGAATGTCACGCAGGCAGAGGATTCAAAGAGAGTCAGGAATGGCTTGGACACAATGAGGACCTAGCGCAGCCTGCCAGACACTCAATTCGTCCGACAGATGGTATCAAATAAAGGTCTTGTAACAATCGATCAATTGATCAAAGGAGATGAGGGCGTCTCCATCTTGGTACTGTAGCGCATCATCCTTCAAACTTTGCTTCACTGTCTGGAAAACTGGTGGTAGGAGTTTTGAGCGTCTACTACAGGAATTGACATAATATTTCCAAACTAGTCGGTTAACTCCCTCGTCCTGATGTGATTACATGTAAGCTTGATTAACTTGGCATGCTATATTGTCGTGGAAACGATTATATATGCAAGGTGACAACAGGCCAGCTAATGTTATGCCGCTCCGAAGCAACTCTTGGAGCACGTTCAACCGTCTGGGTCGTTCGACTACCTTTTCTTTCCACCAACCCGTAAGGTGCCCTCGAAGCCTGGCCTGTTCTTCTTGACCGCCTTCTTTCCCTTCTTCCCAGCCTTGCCTAGGAGCTTTTCATCCCGTCGCTTCTTGATGTTTTCCTCTCGCTTCTGCTGGCGCTGCTTGATAGCCTTGCCCACACCTTCCGCTCTCTCCTTCCACTCCTTCTCGCTCTTTTTCTTTGCCTTTTCCTTCCGCTTGACGGCTTTCTTCAGGAGTGTTTCGTCATCACGGACTTTCTCGCCTTCTGCCCGCTTCCGTGCAGCAAGCCACGTCTCTTTCTCTAATACCTCCTTACGCTTATCCTCGTCTAGATGAGACACTCTCTTCTTCTGAGCTTCCAATTTTGCCAGCGCCGTCTTGGGGTCTGAAGGACCCTTCTTCTTGGCACTACCATCCTTAACGTAGCTTAGATCGTGTGACATCTGTGTACCATCCGCAAAAGCCACCCTGCCAAAAGCAAAGTGATTTGCGCTACCATCGTCGGGAGAGCCGAAGCTGAGTAGTGGACTCATGATGCTGCCGGGTGATGTGCGTGCACTCAGAAGGGCCTCCTCGCGTTTTTGCTCCTCAATCTCTTTGGCCTGCCTACGCAGTTCCTTCTTGTGCGCCTTCCGCTCCGCTTGTTTGACTCGACGTGACTCAATGAGTTCCTGACGGGTACGAATGGGCTTGCCATCTGCATTATCGGCCTTACGGGCTGCACGTAATGCCTCGATTTTGGCAGCTAAACGAGCTCGTAGTGCTGTCGTGTCTGCTGGTATTTTGATATGTCTAGGTCTCTCGGAGGGTGGAACGGTGCTGGATATGGAGGTGGTGGTGCTGGCTGGTTCACCAGTTGCTTGGTTGGGGGTTTGCTCTGTGTCGAAAGTGGGTGAATTGGGTGAAGATTCTGATGACGAGGTCTGTAACTCCTGAACCTCGCCTTCGCCATCAAGACCCGAGATTTCGATGGCTTGCATCTCACCCGCCTGATCAATGTCCTCTGCGCTGTCATTGTCGGTTTCCTTAGATGGTAAAATGTTGATGTTCTCCGCAGGAGCCTCCTTTCTTGCTTTTGATTTCGTCGTTTTCGAAACGGGTACTTCTTCATGGGCTGCAGCATCCGCTACCACTTCATCCACATTCTTGTCACTCGTTCTGGTCTTTTTCTTCTCCGCCCTCTTTTCGGATTTCTTCTGCTTCCTCAAGAGCTGCTTCTCCTGTTTGGTGGACAGAGTGATCGGCTCCTCTTCTTCTTGAGACGTAGACAACTTCTGCTTCTTGTTGGGCTCAACATCCGCAATCTTTTGCTTCAGGCCTTCGCGAGGCTTTTCCCTCTCGATGCCATTGACGTCACTGTCAACATCAATCCCGCCATTATCGTCGTTCTGCTCGGCAATTTGATTTTCTTCCTCTTCCTCGATCTCCTGTGCTTTTCTCTTTTGCCGTGCCCGCTCGTCCATGACTTCTTTGGCATTTCGGTTAAGTGCACTGTCGGGATCTAGTTTGCCTCGCTTTGCGGCCTTGGCTTCTTCCTTGGTCTGCTTCTTTGCTTTCCATTGATTCTGTAAAAATTGTGAGCCTCTTTCTCTCGATTTGAAGAATTGCATCTCAGCTCTAGAGCGTGAACCTTAGTTGCCTCGATTTCGTGGATAGCACAAGGTTCCGCCGAAGGCGAGACGCCATCACAACATGGGAGCGAACGTACGCTGGTGTCCTCTCCATAATACATCTTCGCGGGGATTAGCGACAGTAGGCTGTCGAAAGCCTTGGCGTGCTCGCGCAGGCGGTCCTGTTGTTCACGGGTTCGTCACCAAATGTTTTCTTCGCAATGCCTTACCGCCTGAAGAAGCGGGCGGGGCAATACTAACCTGCAGCGATGTATCCGCCATTCCCTTAGACTTCCCGTTCGGCACCAAGAAAATAGAAGAGTGACACAGAAGTATGGGAGAATGGTATCCCTTGAGGGCTTTGGCGAGTATGACCGAGGCGACAGAAGTCAGTGTGGTTTAGCGAGCAGACGCAGACCCCAGAGTGATTATCGTGATTGGGGATGTGGTGACGGCGGCGACGGGGTCCAGTCGCTATTAATTTTTATGCCAGTAGTTAGAAAAATTTCGAGTGCCGGGAACCCCAGTTGCTTATCGGCGTTTTCTGCCGCGGGCGGTCTGATAAGCTTAGCTCCTCGAACCCGCAAACTCGGGAGCTGGGGTACTCAAGATCTTGTGTCTTTGAAAATACTTGAGTCGAGACAATAGAATTATATCAGCAAAGTCTGGTAATTAAGTCCCGATAGTTTAAGACGTGTCGATTGATGTTGTTTCTTAGAGTTTGTTAGACAATGGTCCTACCTGTAGACATGCACCTGCTTTAACAACTAAACAAACACCTGTAATGGGGAGAAACGGATATGTACACATCTAGTAACAAGAATATAAAGCACAGCGACTTGCTCATAAATGTATTATGAGGCAGAAACAATACCACACTTGATCAGATGATGCCTACAACTCCTGTATACCCTATGTTGTACAAGCTTGATGCTGTTGCTGTTACCGTTACCACTCTGTTGTCAACGACAAGAATGATTAATTGCGGAATGCCACTATTCCCGCCATGCTCAAATGATGCAAGCGCAAGTGCCACACCCAAGACTCCATACGCTATGCAATACAGTACCGTCAGACGCTCTTTGACTCACAAGGCCACGACTACCACCACAGCCCAGATCATGTGTACAGAAACCTCGATAGATCAAGGCGACTCTGAAAAGACTCTTCAGTCCCATTTTTACCGAGGACTTCGAGTTCATTCTCATCGTCGCTATCGGGAATAATCTCGTCCTCGCTACCAAGGGGCCTGTTTAAAGCTTCCACTTCCGCCAGGTCAACTTTGGGAAGTGGAACGAATGATGGGTTCACCGGAAAGCTAGCCAACGCTTTTTCAATGCTATGTCGTTTGTTAGGTTGTTTATGTGTCTGTCGACCTTCGCTAAGTGGTGATGTCTGTTTCCCGCCCCGCTGCAGAGCTTGTGCTCCAATCCGCTGTAACGGAGTTGCGAGTGGCGTGTTTGGTTTCGGAATAGCCCCCTTTGAGACGGACTCCTGCGAATTGGAAGCTGGTGTTGGTAAACCATAGACTATGCGGGTCCCGGTTGCGGCTTTGATCCCACCCGAATTGTAAACAAATTGTCGCAAGGCATCACGCGCTGGCGTCTTTGCGGGAGACAACGCGAGTTTCGCGTCGGTTTGTGACTGTTGCACGGCGATGGCAGATGTCCTGGAAGGATTCATCAGGCCATCCGGGCCAGCATGGCCTGCTTCGACTGGCGTATCAGATCTTGAGGCTGAAGCTTGGACAGTATCTTGGAAGATCTCTAGCACTTTTGGAGCCTGGTTTGGGTTGCTTGTATTCCAGCTGTCTACATCGGGTAGACTTCGAAGAGCGTCTTCCACGGAGTCATCCGACATCAAGAGACTTTCGTGCCGCCGGCTGCCAGGTGGCTTCTTCGTTTTTGGAGGGAAGAATTTGCTCTTCTCAGGCTGTCCGCTCACCGCCTCATCCAGCATTATATCCTCGCAGAGTCGTGCCTTCTTCTGGGGTCTTGTGTGATGGTCGTCAACGTCCACTCCTCGAAGTGTTGGTGCAGCTGTACGCCGACGGGCACCAGAAGATGTAGACGATTGCTGATTTAGCGGAATTCTTGATATAGGTTCAGTTTGTTTCCGATGCGGTCGGGAAGTCGTATATGGCCTGGAGGTGTCGGATGATTGACTAGCCCTATTGGACTCGTCGATATAAGGCCGTGGAAGTGGAAAGACTACTGGTGCGACCTCCGTCTGCACAACGGCATTTTGCCTACGAGGCTCAACAGAGAAGCAGTTGGGCTCCATCTCACCCAAGGGAATTCGACGGTGACCTTTGAAGAATGATTCGATCGGCTTGCCAAGGGATTTGCTCTGCGTTGCAAAGGCCGGCAGTATCTTTCCGGTTTGTCTCTTCTCTGGCATGCCGGGAAGTACGATTGGCTGCTTCGATATTGGATTGACATCACCGACAGCAAC
The DNA here is from genome assembly GCF_000392275.1 of Phaeoacremonium minimum UCRPA7. Lineage (NCBI taxonomy): Eukaryota > Fungi > Ascomycota > Sordariomycetes > Togniniales > Togniniaceae > Phaeoacremonium > Phaeoacremonium minimum. Next base: position 254,612 of record NW_006921069.1, on the reverse strand, counting down.
TGCTCGAGCCAATTCAGCGTCGACGTGAGCACCGATGTATGGCATTGATTCAACGTCCATTGAGGGATCTGGCTCAGTCAGGAAGACAATCTCCTGTTTGTCTGGGCAATATACCCGCTGGTGCAGGAAAGTGAGTTCTGCCTGCTTGAACGCTGCGAGGTAATTCTCAGGCACTCGAAATTTGCCCTCAAATTGAAGCATTCGAATAACTCGCTCCGGGGTCTTGCACTTTCGTATCATACGATAAGCCGTCTTTAGGCCCATGTTATTAATCCCATCTAGGTAATCGCATCCGCTGAATATAGCCATGTGGCGAAACTCGGCGTCGGTCCATCCAGTCAAGGAGATCTCACGACAGGCACAAAAGTCTCGCCTGTTGATCTCCACACATTGTCCATGCTGATCGAGCTTTGTGAGAAGTCGTTTCGCTCCAAAGACAAGCAAGTCGGAGTCTTCAGAGATGATGCCATTGACGAGGCCCTGACGCTCAAGATAAACCATCTGAGCGTCAGCTTCGTACGGAGCGACTACGTATGGCACGTCTGCTTTCTTGAGCTCCTCCATCAGGTTCCGAGCCATCTCTGGAGTCACGTCAATGGCCTTTTGCAATTCCTGAAACGCTTGCGATGGCTTTCCAGCTTTGAGAAGCTCTAGGCCAACCCTCCTGCTCTCTTCCCGCCGTTTAGAGCGGGAAGCCTCCGTTAGAGCTTTGCTGGGGAGATAATCGCCATCGAAAACCAGGTACGGGGTAACACCAAAATACTTGACCATCCTAACACGGTGCATTGCAAAATCCACATATCTGGGAACAGTTTAGCTACAGTGATTGGTTTTTAGGCGGAGGAGATTAGACTAGAAGACTCACTTGCGGGTTGGCTTGCCCTGGGCAAGCTCCATTGCGCATGCCACGGCGCCACGATGAAGCCATCCATAAGCATCAATTGCTAAAGTCTCGCCCGAGAACTTCTTCAGTTCTGTAGGTCGGTGAATTGACTTTAGTAATGGGAGAAGACCTGCACACCTGTGAGCAAATACAACGGCATAGACGGTCAGTAGAGGGAGACTATTCATACCCTGAATACCCATCTTGGGCAGTGCCGGCAGCGCAATCCGACAGGAGAGGCGAGCCCTCCCCGAAAGAGGAGAGAATGGCGGGAGAAAGCTTTCAAATCTGGATAGCCATCCAATTGTTACTGACGAGAGGCTGTCGTAGTAAGCGGAAGACCGGTTGGTGGCGTCTTGGAGACAAGATCTGGACCAAAGGGCTCGAATGGGCAACGGACGCGTTGATTGCCCTTGTTTACCAGCACCCCTGGGATTAGGAGTCGGAGGCACGGAGGAGCCAGCGAGAGATGAAAACCTTGGATGGCCGTAGCGACGAGATGCTGACTGTGAGTCGAAGATAAGTCAAAGGGAACGCTTCTTGATCGCAGAGTCCTACCCGGGGCGAGTTGGTGGGTGCCGGTTTACTTTGGAGTCTTAGACGCGTTAAGATACAACGCCTGACTCCGTGTAAGCGCGTTCTGTGCAGGGATGGTCGGTAACTCTTGAGTGGTGGAGCTTAGGCCAGGTGCCCGCCCAAGCTGCTCCTGTCCTTCGACGAGCTGTCCCACTACTTGCCCTACTCGGCTAGCTTTCCGCCACTAGCCATTTCCCCAGCAACCAGACCATCCCCTAAGACTACCTAGCCCTCGAGTACCTAGGCACGTGCTACCTACCCAGGTAGGTGGGTATAGCACTATACTACCCATTTCGGGTAGGTCCCCACCTGCGACTTTTATTTTAGTTGAACCCCTGGCTTATCTTATCGAGGCTTCCATATCTGCCAGCCCCACCAAAAACTCTTCAGTAGAAAGAAACATACAGTCCTGAGTATACTGAAGTGCAGCTTAGACGTCGTAGCGAACTGGATTCAACTTGTGAGGAGATCAACAGTGTCTGGCTAGCGTAGTTGAGGATTTCGAGCGATCTTATCAAGTCACACCTAGTCGATCCTCCAAACCTTTGCGGGTGACCGCTTCGTCACTTCACATCTTTCGGAAACCGCTTCACAAAAGACCAAGAACCGCTCCTCAGCTAAGCGGCCTGTTTCAGTGCTGCTTGCCACGATGCCCAAGTCTCTGGAAAAGACGCGCAAGCAAATGGCAAAGAAGAGAAATGGCACAGTAGAGGCTCTTCATCAATATTCTCGGGACTCCAAACGTTTGCATAGAGCACAAGTCAGGGACGAGAGGCTGGAGAAGCTGGCTACTTCTCGGCGAAGGCAAGAGCAGCCATTCCGTGCGTTCACCGCCGTCCCTGGACACGACCCTGCTCTCCCATTGCTTCCCGAGAAAATAACTGACATTCTTCTCTAGTTGACCGTGTATCGCACTTCAAAGCTGCTATCGCTGATAATGGCAGCCTGCCGCTTGATATGGATAGTGTCCAAGCGCAGATCAAATCGTATATCTCCTACGGCGCCTGCTCCTCATTCGGATGATGTACTGACTAGCAGTCTAGGTTTGTACAGCAATATGATGATGAATACAACAGCGTCACGAAAGCTCGTCGTCCAGGCCGGCCAGCCAGCGCCAGAGAAGATATGCTGAAATTGAAGATTTCCACTCTACAGAAGGAATACGAGCACGGATTCTGTGCGTTGAGCTTTCTGAGTTGCCTATCGATTCATTAAACTGACCGGTCCTAGTACTCCCGGATCTTACCTCTGTCGAGAATGCCTCCCTTCTAGACCGCTGGGAAGGATCATGGGCATACCTCACCACGCTCGCCTGGGTACGTGTTTCCAAGTCAGGAGGCGTGAGAACTTCTAGTTTCCCACCGAAAGGGGACCATTGAAGCAACACTTAGTCACTATGGCTACAAGCTTCAATCTGTGGCTTGAGTTACTAGGTCACGAGATGTCAAAAGATTCGGCTCTTCGTCTCGACCGCTCATGTGACACACCTGCCCTCTTCTTTTCGAGGACACCCTTCAAATACAAGGATTCGGTGCTTCGTCTCGGAAATTACCAAATAGGGTTACGGATACAGTTCGATTTTATATGACTGTGGCCTCCAGTGGTGGATGCACCATGGTGTCTTGATGACGGAATTGGTCGGCTTTCTGCATCCTGCACTTTCTGCAGCCAGCTTTTTTACTGAATGCTGAATATTGGAGCATACCGCGCCTTTATCGAGAGGTAATGCTATAAATATCTTACAGTCAAAACCAAGCTAAGTCTCTGGCTCGTCTCCCGGATCTTCGACCCTTTGAGCCAGTCGAGCCCCAAAACCCGGTGTGGTAGCTAAGTTTGGTCTGGTCGCTCGGTGGTGCTAGGAGCTTTCCACTTGAAAGCTTGGACCTGCGTGGGTGCCATCTTTGTAGTTCATGCAAGTGGCAAAATCATGGAACAATCGTGCCAGCAGATAGCCCAAACTCTGCACTGTAGCTCAACCACTATATGATTGATTCATAATGGAAACACTCGAAGAGTCTAGGTTGTCAAGAAACACACGCAGGAATTTTTCTCGCCATAAAGTGAAGGCGCTTGGGAATTATAAGGGGACAGACTCGATAGAGCTTTTGATGTAGAATCAATGTCACCCCGGGGGCCAACCATCACGCATTCATACCGCACCTACTTCAATGCTGTTCTTGATGGACTGGTTCTACCCTCTCTTTGCTGTGTCTTGATATTCAACACCTGCACCAGTAATTTGTCTCTGGAATAGATAGTTCCGATGGAATTCAAATCGATTAGGATACCTAGGTACTGCGCAGCCACTGATGCGCAGGCGCAGGCGCAGGTGCTACTAACTCCCCTTACCACCTGCTTACCTTACATGTAGGTATGGGCGGTTTTAGCGTCACGCCAATCAGGGTAGCTGGTCTGTGCTTCTGCAGAAGTCTCTAAACCCGAAAACTTTCCCAAGCAGACCTTTGAAGCTTCGTTCGGTAGGCAAGGTGCTTGAGATCTCATAATTTCACAACAACCACCTCTCTTCTGCTGGCTCCGTCAAGAACTCGACAATCCATACATCTTCGCTGACTTTCTTTCTCTTTATTATTTCCCTTCGAGATACCCGCCAAATGATTTCGATTCGCTCCTTCGCGCGTTCAGCGCCCAAGACCCTCGGACGCCTGTCCTCAGTCGCCATTAGACGATCACCTGCACTTGCGAGGCCAAGCAGTGTGCTCAGGTCTCAAGTCTCTACGCTCCACCCGCAGCAGTTGTCTGCCTTCTCCACATCAAACTTCAGACAAGCACCAGCCGGCGAAGTAGACGAGGAGCTCAGCGCAAAGCTTGACAGCGAGATTCAGTTTGAGACTGAGGTCAAGGAGAATGAGCCCCAACCCGCAAGCATCAAGGATTTCCTCGAGAACGGTCCTTTTGAGCTGCAGGACACTCCTGGCAAGGAGGAAGTTGTTCTCACCAGGACTTATGGTAATGAGAAGTAAGCTTTCAATTCTCGTCGCCTATCATCTAGCTGTTGTACTTATTCTTATTCTGCTAGGATCACGGTAACCTTTTCAATTGCCGACCTTGCGAACTACGAGCCCGATATGTATAACGAGGACTCAGCTCTTGGCGATGAGGACGTCGATGGCCAGTTTGCGGACGCAGTCTCAGGCTCTAGCCGTGCGCCGGCGACGCAAGATGCGCGTGGCGCCGCAAACATTGCAGACGAGATGGAAGAATTGGAAGGCACCGGCGCGGATGCCGCGGTGCCATGCCGTCTGAACGTCGTTGTCGAGAAGCCTGGACAGGGCGCTCTGAACATTGAGGCCATCGCCCAGGATGGAAACATTGCCGTGGACAACATGTACTTCTACTCCGATGCATCCTTGGCCCATGGGGCCTCGGCGGACGCTGCACACAAGGCACAAGATATCTACCCCGGCCCGCCGTTTGGCAGTCTCGATGAGGACCTGCAGATTCTTATGGAACGATACCTGGAGGAGCGCGGCGTTACCCAGGCTCTCGCTGTCTTTGTACCTGACTACATGGACACAAAAGAGCAGCAGGAGTATCTGGCTTGGCTGAAGAACGTCAAGGCTTTCATTGATGCTTAAAGTTCCAATTGGACCACGGTGGCTTATGGTGCCACCTACTCATGTACTCTCAATCTTCGTGTACCATTTCCACTCCTGAGGTTTGCTGGGCTTCTGTAAAATACTTAATGAATAGGCCGGTCTCGGACACTATCACGGGACGGTGCATAGGTTTGGAATCAAGGTTAACGTTCCGAACCGACGACTTGTGCTGTCCTTTCTGATATATATAGTCTCTTCAAGTTAAATCACATGCGTTCCGTTAAATTCGAGTGTACCTTGACATGCATTACCCGGAGCGACCCACAAAACCGTCACGGGCGCCACAACTGCGCCGGCAGCGCCTCAAGGCGGCCGGAGAGTTCATGTAACAATTTCCGTCAAGGAAACCCTCTGACACTCAACTGCCGGATCAAATCCCCGATCGATTAAACTCGGGCTAATGACGCGAGCTGGCCGCTCAGGGTCGCCAACAGGTGGGAACTACTCTGTTGTTTGTGCACATAATGAACTTCGACAACCAGATGATGAAGAGGGTGTTTCCTTATTGCCCAGCGAGGCTTTCGAAATAAGTGAGGATATCGGGGGTGCGGATGCGTCCTATATAGAGCAGTTTCGACACCAACAAGGCTTTCGACATCGAATTGAGCGTTGGTTAGGCGCTCCTCGCCGACGGGAAAGTCTGTCCATCAACCCTCTATGGCCAGCATATCAGGACCGACCCTCACAATGGCTCGAGAAGAAATTCCCAGGGCGATGGCAGAAAATCATGTTGCTCGGGTTGTTTCTGTGCTCCTGGCTAGTTGCCTTCATTGTCCCACTGGTCACCAATGCTGTGACGGGAGAGGACATGTCAGGACAAAAGATTGTACATTTGGACTGTACTGACACTCTATGGGGTCGCGGAAACGAATGTGGTTTAGACGGCGTCGACTGTCAACCTTTCTCAAACGTCTCCTTTGCCTTTCACTGCCCGGCGAATTGTGCTGGTGTCGTGCTGCTGAATCCGCACGCGGTTGGTTCCCAGGATGTCAACTATAGACCACTCGTTGTGGGAGGGCCTGCTTATTATCGTGGCGACTCCTTTCTGTGTAGTTCTGCCATTCATGCTGGAGTGATCACTGACGCGACTGGAGGCTGTGGTGTGCTTAGTCGTGTTGGGCAACGTATGGGCTTTCAAGCCTCGAACACCAATGGTATTGAGTCGATTAGATTCGATTCGTACTTTCCCTTGTCTTTCACACTGTCCAAGGAGCCACAGGTTAAGGCGTGCGGCAAAGATCCTCGCCGACTATTGTTGGGCATCTCGGTTGCTTTCACAGTCCTACTGTCAGTCCTGGTCACCTCGCCAGGCGTGTTCTTCTTTGCCATCTTCACCGGTGTTTTTGCAGAGGTGGCACTGGGTTCTGACCCTCCAGGGGTATCAAAGCATGCAACATCAATTCTACCAGAGCTCGTCTCGGCGTTTGCCGGAAGACTGCTGCCCGGCCTCTTCTGTGCTGTGGTTATGTATCAAGCCTGTGTCAGGCGAACACTAGATGGTCTTTCCGGTCAAGTTGAGAAGACTATCCTTTGGGTCGGAGGTTGCTGGTTTGGCGCTTTAAGCAATTATACCTTCGCCTGGCTGCCGATATCACGTCTTACGAAGCATGACCTAGAAACCCAACCTGGTGCCAAACTATCCCTAGCGATCATATTGGCTGTTCTATTCTTCATCATCCTCCAGCAAGCCTACCATTTCCATCTCGAGGCACGCCTCAAGTCCCAGCTCGCTCTTTACGGCATTGTCCTTCTAGCAATCCTTGTAGGGATCTCAATTCCAGGGCTAGAGCTTAGACTTCATCATTACATCATCAGCCTTCTCCTCCTCCCTGGCACAGCTATACAGACTCGGCCATCGCTTCTCTATCAAGGCTTTCTCATAGGGCTGTTCATCAACGGCATCGCCCGTTGGAACTTTGACTCTGTTCTACAGACGACGGAAGTGCTGAGAGGGTCAGATGGCGAAATTGGTTCGCCTCTTCCCTTGATTCTACCGCCCAACATCACTCATAGCCCAGAACTTCTATCTATCGCATTGAGCTGGGTAACACCTGCAGAGTCCAGCCATGTTGACGGAATAAGCATCCTCGTCAACGATGTGGAGCGCTATCGTCAATACTTTGTGGGAAATTTCGGAATGTCGGGATTATTCGTATGGAACAGAAGTTCTGCAATAAACCAAGCCGAGTATTTCAGATTTGCGTACCTCAGAGACGGAAAAAGCCTTGACTACACTAAAGCTAGCACATGGGATGCGAACGGCCGGTGGACCTCTACCGAATCTAGGAAGATGATGTAAATTTAGGTCGATCGCGAAAGTTTTAACAATTGCGCCAACCTGTATAGTCGGCCACATTACCATTATTGACACGAGTTGCGCAGAGCAGTTGTCCATAGGTGCCTCTTGTTGTAGGTATAGTCGCATTTGACGAGCTATCTAGGTACAGCAAGGCCCAGTGATAAGATTTCCCATCGGGCCGTAATAAAGCGTAGTTCACTTCATCGACAACTACTCTTCCCTAACAATCAAGAACCATTCCAAGTCTGGAACTCCAGCTTCTCCTTTCCCTAGCTTCTGGCATTCGGTACCTTGCCCACGGTGAGGACACATTCAATCGTATGCCACCGAGTATCGCCAATAGGATTATTTGACCTCCGGAATATTATCCTCCACACGGGACTCCTGAGCCTCAAGTTGAAGGCTCTTATCGCTGACGGGCTCGACGCCGACGTTGGTCGCTCTGTGGGAGTCCATGATCTCCCTGTTCCAGACGTTGACGTACAGAGGGTAACTGGAAGACACGATCTGTTAGCTTGTGAACTGTTTGGATCAGGTTGAGGCATCACTCACATCCAGGCTAGAATATAGCCCATCATCGGGATAGCCATGGCAATATGAGCGTTCCTATGGTCGACAACGGCACCAGTCATGGGTGGAAATACCACTGCGAACACGATAGGTTAGCCAAGGAGGAGAAATGCCTCAACGGCAGATGACTTGTGTGACTTACTGCCACCAGAGATGGCAGCAACTAGCAGCGAACCGCCGAGCTTGGTGTGGCGACCAAGACCTCGCAGACCGAGGGTGAAGATGGTGGCGAAACAGGCAGATTCGAAGCAGAGCACCAGAATCAGCATGGCAATTGATGTCGTGCCAGAAGTGTTCATAGCGGCAACGATGAAAACGAAACAGAGAGCGAGGTAGCTGCCTAGGATGTAACGCGGCTTCCTACGACATCTAGAGTTAATAATTGCCCTGCTAGAACGGTGAAAGAGTAGGGAAAGGCTCGAAAAGAGATGCTTCGGGAGTAACCGTCCCCACCAAGACTGTGTCTCTGTCTTTACTACTCCAAACATGGCTACAAGATGTGAAAACGAACTCCAAAAGTTGCTTACATCGCAGGAATGGTCATCAAACCAGCAGCCAGGAAACGGTTAAAGGCGTACAGGCCTTGTCCAACAGCAAGAAGATCTGAGCCTTGGGCCTTAGTCCGGCCAGCTTCCATACAGAAATTGATGAAATAGTTCTGACGTGGTATTAGTCTACGCTACCAACAGTACGAGGTTGAAACTTACGGCAACGGCAACCTGTGCACCAACGTAACAGAATTGAGACCAGACGGCGAGGAATAAGTTGATCTGCTTGCGAAACGGACCGGGGTCGCGCTCTCCAATCTCGCCCTCCTGGAGATTCACTACAACACATGGAGTCAGTAATTGTCTTATAACGACATTGAAAGAGCATGGAGAGGTTTGGAAAGAGGTGTCTCGGGAGTGCCATCCACATTGAAATGGTGTCTTTGTCTCCATCACTCCAAGCATTGGCTGAAAGAAGCGAAATTGAACTCGAAAAAGTTGCTTACTATCGGCATCGGTGATCTCAGGCATGGGCGCAAGGAAGAAGAGGACGATGAGCAAGCCTACGAAGCAGGCGACACCGAGATACACCCACTGAACGTTCCTGAGACCCTGCTTGTCGGTGATGTTATTGAAGAAGACGCGAGAAGCGAGCAGGGGAGCGACTATTCTGTTGTTAGCGTTATACTACAAAAACAGCAGAGACAACCGGGTCAACCCTACCAAAAGACCCAACACCCTGAACTGCCTGAGCAAGGTTCAATCGAATCTCGGAATACTTGGGGGGACCGCAGATAGCGAGGAAACTGGGAAGATATTAGCGATCATTGTTTGATACCGGGAACCAGGTCTGACTCACGGGTCTGCGGCAGTCTCGAGGGTTGAGAGGCCAGCGCCAACGACGAACATTGAGCCGCAGAAACCGCCGAAGGAGGCCTTCAGACCGGAGGGCCAGAAGAGCAGGCAACCAACGGCCAAGACAGCGAGCCCGGTCATGAAGGTGACACGGAACCCGAAGCGTCTAAGGATCCATCCTGAAATGGTGGGTGGGCAGATGAAGTATGCGCCGAAGTAGGCGGCAGATAGGCCCGCCGCCTTGCTAGAGGTGATGTTGAGAGTCTCCTGGAAGTGGGAGTTGAGAACTGACGACACCTCACCATTAGCACCGATATCAATATTTGGAGAACAAATCTCGTTGTGTCATACCATCAAGAAGACCATAGGCGAACCCCCACAAGAAGAAGAGAATGGTGACTAGTTGAGAAAAACCGTCAATATGATAGCCCTCGAAGTTTGCATATTCCTTGTTGAGGATGCCATACCAAGTCCGTTGGGAACCAAGGACTGCCTCGTGGTCAAGTGTCCGGCGGCCGTGATGGCGTCGTCTCTCACGACAATTTTTCTCTTGTATAAGACCATTTTGTCTATAGTCAACCCAAACTGTCTCTGGTTCTGGTGCTGTTTGGTTCGATAAGGGCTGATTTCACTGGGCTATGGGATGAGTCCGCTGGAGACTTAGACCTGCAAACACTAGCAGATTTTATTTTGAAAACCACAATGGGCAGCCAAGGCAAGGCAAGGCAAAATAAGACAAGGCGAGAGATAGGCGGGGCAAGAAAGAGGAGAGAATAATGATGGACGAGTGGGATGGGATCTAATATTAAGTGCTGTAGCTGCTGTACATAGTCCCACAACACAATCAAGAACCGAGCTTGACACGGCTAAGATCTTGCTCCTCCACATTCCCAACAGTATCCATTTTAGAGTAGGCAGATCGAATGTTACACCAGGCCATCTGCTTCTCCAGCCTTCAGAGCTCCGGAGAAGAGGTTCAAGCCTACACCATTCGGGTCATTAGTTACCGACGTGAGGAGGAGGACCACGTCTCGGTCCTGGCCAAGGGCGCTGGCGATGCAGGGCTGGGCGCGTGGGAGCCGGTTGGAGGATCCTGGATGGGAGACAGGCTTTGGTGGACTGTCCAAGACTCCAAGGACGGTGCCGCTAGGCCGAGGCCGTGAGGATATTGGCACGACGGCCTGTCAAGTCTGGGGTAAGAATCAATAGTGGTGTGGAGGATTGACAAGACAGGCAAAGCCAAGGCCCGGGGTCCGAGACGGTCGTACTCTTCTACAGCGCCGCTCCACGAGGGGCCCCATGTGGGATCCAACGGGGGGTTCACGAATTCAGATGCGGCTCACATGGGGATGGCTTGGCTGGAGACCCTGATTGGATGGAGGAGGAAGGAGAGGAGAAAGAAGAAGAACCGGTACAGCGACTAAGTGCTTAGACCAGGATGAATGAATGGTAGGGTCCAGCCCCCTCCGGGGGAGGCTCTCGTGGTGAAGAAGAGCCGAATGGACGATACAGAGGTGTGGCCCGGTATTGAGAATGCACCGACAGCTCGGTTGGCCAATGAATGACGGACGAGCAAACACGAGACAAAATACACTGGACACAGGCAGATTGTAACCCTCGTGATCCTTAACAATGACTGTGTTGCTTGGGGTCTACCTTCTACATAGCAATGAAATGGTGTCTCTACACAGTAGGAATGAGAGTACTATCAGCATGTCTCCGAGCCATGTATGAGACCAGCTAGGCGAGAGATGGACAAGATGTAACTACTCACGTCCCCAGGTTGGACAGGGAATGAAGCGAATGAGCCGAGTGGCTGGCCGCGGTGAGATTTGCAGGCTGCCGCAGTGGGACCAGTTACTCGGGTCGCACGTCTGTCAAACCAACTCAGCTCAGCTCTTCCGGTACCATTACTCCTCGGCCCTTCCTGCAAGTCCAGCAACTGTCACCTGAACCCTTCAAGCCTTGAGATAGGCTTCTAAAGGGAGCCTGCGTCAATGAGATCTCAGAAGATGTACGATATGTTGCTTTGGAGCTGGCCAGGTCATGGACACAATACTAGAGGGACAGGAACCTCAGGACTGATAGGTATCTGGGTGCTGTTGTATAAAACAGGACTAGTATCTGACCTTTGACAAGAGGTTGACGATGATTGACCGAGGTTGGAAGGCCTTGTCTTGACAGATTTATTTGCAAACCACAAGGTAGAATACGCGTAAAGCAAGCTTTGTTAGTGATACTTTGTCTCAAGTCGGCTGTTGCATGCGTCTGAGGTCGAGTGGCTGGCCGGCTTCACCCTTGGGTCATTTAGATAAGAGCACGTACTGTACAGTTCCCTCCAAGGTGAAGTACCAAACAGACAGCCATCCCCGCGATTGTTGGTGCAGTCCTCGGGACAGCTTCGTCCCAACAATAACCCCCAGAAACGAGGATTCTTGGGGAAAGCGGGGGTGGGATAGGGGCAAAGACTCAAAAAAGCTGACTAGCGAGAAAAACTAGGCATGCCCATAAAGGCCTTGAGGAGAGACTGGCAGGGGTAGTTGCATAGTCTGTGTTTTTGGAAACACCAATTCTATCAAGGCTGTGAAACCACCTAGGACAATGGTGCCATGGGAGCGCGGCAACCGTATGGGATTCCATATCTGGGATGGTAGGCGGTATGGCTGGCGGTCTGACTTCTTCCTCTATCTCTCCCCTCATATTAATCGGCCAATTACGGGCAGACGAATGAACAAACAGGATCAATCTAACATGCATAGGACTTGTGACAGCATCAATTCGGGGTTAGCACGTGTGTAAATGCATGTAATAGTCTCTTTTAGACCGCCTGTCCGCAGGCCCTCGGAATCAAGAGCCGTCGGCTTCCTTTTCAGTCTATCTGCCTGTCAAAACCTAAGTCTCAAGTCTCGTACACATGGTTTCCCCACTGTGTTGTTGGCATATCCCCTATGTCCAAATGATTCATTCGGCGTCGGGTGACCGACAACCCGTTGCCGAACTGGCGCTGAATCCCGGGCGAACGCCGACCTCTCTCCCTTTTTTTTCAATCCTTCTTCATTCGTAGATGCATCAAAAATACGCCGCCACTACATGTCCACGTAATTCTGGCCTCTGCCAGGTCATCATTAGAGACTTCCAACGGCTCTCCCATTAGCCCTGCCATTGTCCATCCCTTCCGATATCGCTTGGTCGCTTGGCGATTAGATGAACCAAGTGTTCCGAAGGAGGCCGAAAATATGCCTACTCCTTTTCCAAAGTCTCCAGTTCCCTTAGGACGGTAGTCTTGGTTGCAATCTTCTTCATCTGCGTATCCTCGAGTTTCTCTCCGCCAGCGAGCCGCATCTCCAGATCCTCAATGGCACGGATCTTCTTCTGCAAGCTTCTCATCTTCTTCGCATTGGGGTTCTGATTCGCGCCAGGGCCTTCGCCGGCAGCTCCGGCCGCGGGGGCAGGAGGCGCCTTCTGCCCACGCTGGCCACTCGGGGTATGCTCTCGAGGACGGTCGAAGTTGCCCCGATGCGTATTGCTGCGGTTGCGGCCACCGTGCATGTTATTGCGCGACTGGCTCCGTGAGTGGTGATGCTGACTTCGCCGTTCCGGGCTATGTCCCTCCCCACCCGATCCGCTGCCAAACTCTCTCGGGGGAGGGGCCAACCCTCCATCGCCCACCGGCGCGCCTCCTTCTGTCTCCTTCGCCTTCTTGTTGCCTCGCTTCTTCTTATTCTTCAAGGCCGCCTTCGACAGGTTCTCATCCCCATCGACAGGTTCGGCGCCTGGCACGCCTCGAGGACCCGTGGGAACACCAGCGGTATCCGCGAATTCGGCACCGGGGATCTGGCGGCGAGGTCGGCCAAACCCATTAGGACCAAGCGAAGGCGCACCATTGCTCACGACATGAGCCGCGCCACCCTCATCCTCGCGCTTGAAATGAAGCGGCGTAACAGAGCCTCGGGCCCCTGGAGGACGGTATGCCCCCGCAGGCTTGGATGGTGTCTTGATGGTGCCGAGATACGCAAGAGCTGAAGCATGCGGGACGGGGACAGGATGTAACGGATCTGCCTTGGAAATGTTCTCGGGCAGGACTGGCCTCCACAAAACATTGTACAATTCGATCATATCCTCGTTGTACATGATGCCGCCGCCAACATGCCAGAGTTTGACGCCATTGTCGACTCGCAACCGCGGCGAAGTGGTCGCTGTCATGATGTAGACACTGTCCGGGCTCCATTGGCAAACGCTGGGGTTGCCGCTTTCAATGGTGCAGATCTTCTTATAGTCCTTCTCCAGGTCGTACACATCGATCTGGCCAGCCAGATTGCCAAAGCCTGCAACCAAGACGAAGCGGCCGGTCGGCGAGAATATGATCGTGTTACGAGGCCCGATGGGGAAGGAGTGCTGAGCAACGGCACGGTGATTGAAGATGGTGGTCTTCGCAGGCATGTAACCGTAGATAACGCCAAACTCCTTCGAGTTCGGGGACCAGGAGACATCGTGAATGGGTCCTTCCTTGTCAAGGGCAATACGTGCATCGAAGCCGCCATTAGCGCTGAGCAGATAGAGAGTAGTCTCACCGTAGTAACTCTTGTTGGATTTGTCCACTTCTGTTTGTGCCAGCACAATCAGGCTTGTTCCCTGTCCATTCCACTTCAGCTGCACCTTGTCGCCCTTGAAGAAAGTCTTCTGCGAGATAGGACTAGCAAACTGGGGTACGTTGAAAACCTTGACGGCGGCAGGTTGACCCTGTGATGAAGAGTTAGCATCGCGAAGAACCATGGCAATCTGTCATCTTTGTCCTCTCACCTTGCGCTCTGGAATGAAGACGGCCACTGAATGAGTCGGTCCTGGTGCGATGGCGAAATCGCTGACGCCCTCAACTCTGAGTTTATTCCACACGGTTGAGAGATCATTACTATCGTAGAACTGAACTTCGTTGGTCACGAGGCGAGCGCAGAACTTCTCGTCGGCAGTATATTGAAGATTCCAACCTGACTGCGACTTCTGCACGAATCGGCCCAGCGGCTGCTTTTCAACACCCTCGGGAAGGTCTTCGGCAGTGCGCCAGATCTTGAAGTTCTTGGTCGCATCGCCCGCCTCGTCCTTGGATGGGCGCTCCCACGTGCTAAGAAAAGAGCCACGTGGAGAGAAGCCGAGCTCGAAGACGTTGGGAATCGCGAGCGTGGTCAGCACATGGCCAACGGACGCATCGATGACGCTCACGCCCTCGTTAGAGGCCCAAGCAAAGTAGCGGCCGCATGGAGAATACACACAGCACCGGAGATTTCCTTCGGGCTTGACGAACCCGGGGAGGGGCTCGTATACCGGCGCCGCGTCGACGACACCGATGGCCTTCTGGGTCCGGTAGGCAAACTGCAACGGGCTAGCCATGACTAGTCAAAGTCACAGATATTTGCTGCTGCAGGGTAGTCCTGGAGTTGTAAGGGGTGTTCTTCTTGACGTCCTTCTTTTTGTCTTCTCGTGTGCTGATTGTAGAGACGCGTGTCCACACACAGATTTGTAGGGCAGCGAGGCACTTGGCTGGTCGTGATCTGAAAAATCAGAGGCTGCGGGCTTGGAAGGGATTCTCAAGCAAATGGCTATGCCGGGGCGTTGATGGTCGTGACGGACTCAGGTCTCGAGATTTGACGGGTGTTGGCGGGTGGGCAGTCCAATTCCCCAAGGGCGAAAATGGACGTTTGACACGTGAAGCCTTACGACCTGGAGGAAGAAGTTTGTGGTGATCGAGATAGCCAGAGGGCACAAGACAATGACAGTCAAACAGCCTCGGTCGGTTCAGTCGCAGCTGCAGCGCAGGAGTGAAAGGGCGGTGGGTGGGCTTTGGAGTCGGGGCGGCGGCGAGCAGCCAGACGCACAACAATCAACAAAGAGGAGGAGGATGAAGACCTGGACCTGGACTTGGATCTGGGCGGGAAAGACCCTGACCTGACCTCTGCAAAGAAACGGAGCCGGAGAAGAAGAAAGAGAAGGGTGACGAGGACTACTGCCCAGAAGGGGGCCGCGCGGAGGGGATTGGCAGGCGGTGCGTGTTCGTGAAGTGACCGTAGGTGAAGAGAAGGAAAAGGAGCGAAGCCGAAACCAAGTGGAGGATGCCTCTTACCATAAGGCGGTAGGTAGTAGCGTCTGTGATGATTTTTTCCCCCAGTCACTTTTTTTTTTTTGGCCTGTGCCTCTGTGGCTTGCTGGTGCTGGTGCTGAGTCGGGCACTTTCACCCCCACTACGTTTTGGCCTGGGCGCCGCCCGCCATTCCTACCCAAGCCACGATGTGGGTAGGTCGCCTTACCTACCCTTACCCTTCACTTCACTTCAGTCTTCTCAACTTGCTTCAATAAAAGTTGATAACTTGCCTATATAATCGCCCGGAAGTGACAGTGGCCAGTTTCTTTCTTACTCGTGTACTTAACAGATTTTATCGACGCTGCACCTGTCTCGGCAACCACTCGTGGTCCGACCGCTCTGAGATCCCATAGACAAACAGACACACATATCAAAATGCTTTCGAGCCTTCCTCAAAGACCGGGGTTTCGTCATGTACGACAAAGAGCACCCAGTGACTGAATTGTTTCAACCACAGAACGATGGCGTCTCCAGGATCTACTTAGCCAACTGTCACATCACGTGGAGAGTTGTCACCGTGTTTCGAGTACTAGGTCTGGCGCACACCGCGCTTTGCACCCCTATATCCATCAGTAAGATAGCCAATCATGCTGTTGCATTCATCAAAGAACATTCAAGGTTGGGTCGGCCGATGGCCAGTATGCAAGGTAGTTACTTAGTGTCCCGCAGCTGCAGCGTGGCTTACGGGAGTTGGCCGACAGGCTGGTTGTCTGCCGAGGTGTGCAACAAAACCTTGGACTACTACGCAACCTCGAATCGTTCAGCCTCAACCGGCCCACGGCCCACGGCCCACCCACACGCACAACAAAGCACCCCTATGTCGTCCTCAGGTTAGGCAATGCTGCTGCTGTTGATGGCGATGCTCGAATGGACACATCACGTATATGCGTTGCAAATAACGTGCGTTGTTGGTCGTCCAGTTGCTCTCTTTTCAGGAGTCCCCTCTAGTACATCAAAAGAGATGTGTGGCTGCCATGCATCGGTCAATGTGGTACACTCGATGAGATTCAACTGGCACCCATGCATGACGTGTATATTCTTTTTCGTTCAATGTCCTTGGAGCAGTAACAAGTCGCCGAGTCTCTCTTGTTTTCCGCTTAGAGAGGAAAGAGGAGGCGCAAGTCGTGTTATCTCATAGGCCTCCTTGCTTCCAAGACACGTGGACCACCCAAGTCCAGATAGATGTTTCTAGAAATCCTACCGTCTTGTTCTTGGTGAAGAGAGATAATGACTGCAATTAGAGCATTAGTACATTATTATCTGCTGTTCTTAATCAGGGTGAAGTATGCTCTCATCAAGGAAAGGCAAATGTCTGTTCTCAGCGTCGATTTCTACACCTAGCAAAGGTGCGTGTCGCTTCATACTATCACCTGACACCACCCTAGAGCTCTTTGGCTACGCAAGTTAGTCAAGCAATGTCAGAGTGATTATGTACAATGCACCAAGACAGCATTGAAACTCAGAAGTCGGCTGCGTATGGCACTGAGCTGGTTCGTATGGCAGGAGGTTCTACTACGGGGCTGACCGCCTCTACGTCCCATATCCAATCGATCAAATCCTCAAACTTTCGAGAAGCGACAGCTCTATTGACCATTCATTGTATTGACCTCTGCCATTCCACTTACGGAATGAAATCTCCACTGTCGGCTTTTTGCTATGTTCGAGCCAACACGGCCAAATCTTGACGAGAAATGCCCGCCGTGTGGGAACCCAGCAACCCTGTTTAAGCTCAATACCGTAAATGTTGTGTAAGAAGGCCCGACTTCTGTTGGTCTTCGAGGACAAGAGAGCCTCTCAAATATTACGTTGATGACGGTCAGTTCCGGCTCCTCAGGCGTGACTCAAAGGAAACTAGCAGGGAGAAAAAGGATTGAAATGACATACATGTACAGGAAGTAATGCTTGAGGCTCCATATAGCTCCCAATGGGTGATATTTCGTTTTCGGCTGGCTTTTGCAATGGTCGTGTCGACAGCGGTAACCCTACTTGGGCATTCGCTGAGGTGCTATCTGGCCCGCATTATTGCAAAAAGTCTCATCACATGAAGAGAGTAAAGTCTTCGCTAGCCTAAGTCAACCCATGATTGGTGAAGTACACGGAGTGGGAGAACAAGAGGGACCGAGAATAAAGCACCCCACATCGTGTAAGGAACTTCGAGGACACTTGAAAGACCGTTAACCGTTTGGTTATCTAGGAGATCAGAGTATAATATTTTGTAGCCATGACAAGAGATTCGCATTTCTCCTTTTCGAGTGAAAGGTTTCGCGCACATTGAATCTCCCCACTCCAATGAAAAACATATCGTGTAAGTTTATGATGCGAGGATACTGGTTACTCGTTAATACTTTCTGCGGATATCAAGCTGACAGCTGTGACGAGTTCATATGACATCAATCGTGATGGTTTCTTAGCGGCAGCGGTATAATCTGCAACTGAACAGAGGCCACGGTTCCCTCTTGGCAGAGTGTCCATTAGTCAAGTTTGATAGTTGCATATGGTGCATGTGTGCCGCCTTTGGCGTTATATTGTCCACCGTCGATATCAAACCTGTATTGATATCCCGCTGTCATATAAGCTTCAAAAAGAAATACGTCGAGCTAGTCATAACATCTGTCATGTTTCTCTCAATCATACAAGCCATGGACAAGAACGCACAAGTCTGGTGTAGGCTACAAATGCCTGTGACTGCTTCCTCACATGAACGGAACCCATCATGCCGTGTCGGGCTCTGGATCTTTGTGTTTTCAAGGCCCTGCAAGGCGAGTGAGGGTACGCGAGCAATTTTGAGCAAATGATCTTGGATACACTAGGTAGATGGCCGTCCTCTTCATTCGACAGCGCAACCACTTTCTAGAGCGGATCGACGACAATTTTGGTGACAGGCTTTTGCCTCGACGAGTATTAGGAAGCTGAAAATACGTCTTTCCTGACCGTCTATCCAGCTCCACTACCCAGCGTCGCACTCCTACTATCTCACCGTGTCGTTGAATGTTCTTCGGGAACGTAGCGTATAACCAGCGGCTTTCGCTAGAGGGCGAAGCCTGGAAGCCGAGGCGTGACAGTAGGCCGTCGGAAGGCGAGGGAAAGATAAGCCGCAACGTTTTCTCATCTTGTCGGTCGTTCTCTGTTTGCTTTACCACCTAGGGATTTGCTTCGACGTTGTTCTCCTGTAACTCTCTCTAAGACCTCGCTGTCGGTTTGTAGCACTGGTTTGCCCAAGCGCACATACTTGGATCTCTCCATCGACACAAACCTGCTGTTTATTTAAGTCTCCATGGACAACTTCGCTACCGACCACCCTGATTTGATTGAAGTGAAGACGATGGACTGAACGGGAGTAGGAAAATAATTTGACATGTTCGATTGGCTCTCATTATCGACTTTCTTTGGTATGTATGATGTCCCTTGTGCTGCCTTGGTCTCCATGTAGCCCGCCGTTGTGCCGATTTACTCTTTCGAAATCGTACCTCGAATTGTTGCTGTTACCTGTTCCAGTTCGAGCCCACGCCGTCGAGGTTGCTGTTGCTGCGAGCATAAATCGAAGAAGGCGATGAGAAGACGCCAGTGGAATGATTCAGCCAAAGTTAGAAGACGCCCGCTTGCCTCGAGTAAAATTCAACATCTAAATACACTCGGCGGGCTTGCATGGCAGAGAACAATGTTCGACCAAATTCAAAGCTGCAATATTCCCCTCATTGCGATGGACGATGTTCGCGAGATGACGTAGGGCTCGAAATGGGGTGTTGTTTGTCGATCACCATCACCGTTTATGTCAAAGCCATTTCCTGAACTAATATCGGCCCGAGCTTCCAGGCTTTGACAATTTGCAACGTGCTTGTTTACCAAAAAATGATTTATAGAGAGATTGCTCCTTACCAACTTGTCAATCTTACCGTACCTCGATTACAAATGAAGTCTGAATTTTGTGTTTTGAATCGAATGGAAATCCTCGTCTCTGCAAGTGACGTCACTGGACGTTTTCACTAGAGGATTCTTCGTACAGAGAGCATCCACAGGCTGTTCAGATGCCATAAGATGCACAGTCGAGCGCCTGTCGCATTCCGTCTTGTGATGCCCCCCGTGTAGCTTTCAAGAGCCTTACACTTCTTCCTCTTTTTGGCACCGATCAAGACACCCAGACTCGAACCGAAGGCTTCGATGAGCTTCCCCCCATCTTTCAATTCGAGCACGGACCCCGAGGTTTCGTAGATCATTAACATCATGATCGGCAGTGATTCTGCAAAAGATCGGGCCAATGACCTCCGCATCAGCCCTATCTCTCGACCCGAAAGGGCTCCCGCGATGCCGATCATCCATCATTGTGGCTCAATGACCACACATGAACCCCTCAATTGCCCGCATAACTACCCCCCAGTGGCTTGAATGCCTTCATCACTCACTCCTCAGAGACTTCTGATTCGATGTTTGGGCCGTCAAGCCACAAGGGCCCCTCGACCTTGATCGCCGCTGAGGCTTGTGATGCCAACCGAGCACGGTAAAGGCTCGCCGTGATAGACGTAGGCTTTGTGGCTCAGTAAGAGACGCTTCTCGTGACCTCGACTGTGGCGAGTTTTCTTGTGAGGCGTCAATTACCCGATCAGGAAACCTTTGAAGCCTATTTGCCCATATCATTGGTCTTCTCGAGGAAGCCGTCTCGTCATCCCTAGCACCTGGCTGTGGCTTGCCCTCAGGTGGCGTCTTCGGATGCATGTCCGGCCTGTGGCGAATCGATTACAGTGTTGTTTCTCCCCGTCTCCTCGTCTGGGCGGGCCTCCCCATCCTTATCTACTTTGGAGCTGCGGAAATTGTGGCTCGACACGACGATGATCATACCTGTTCTGTGCTTGCCGGGCTCTCACTAGCCACGGGCTCTTCATCCAATGATGGATCGAGTCTCCCCACGTTGGACAGTGACATCCTCTTCCTGAGGCTCGAGGGCATATGGAAACAACCCGAACGGCGATGTGTTACGGATGTGGCGATGGGCTAAGCCACCACTCCTCGACGCTTCTCCTCGAGTACTTCTCACAGTGCGTGCTTCTTACTGGCTCTAGCCACCTCCACGACGATTCTAGATCTCGTCCTTTTGTGGCTTACCGCAGGGAGAAGGTGGCGATCGCTGGCTTTTCGCACCAGAGACTCCACCATTGCCCTTGCAAAAACCAACGTCTCTGCGACCTTGACCAGCTGAACTTGACCATCTAGACTCATCATTGGGCGAAACCCCTGACGGTCAGTTGACCCTATCGTCGTCTCCAAAGACTCCCCTGGAACATGTCGAGCCACACTTGTGGCTTGACTTGGAGAAACCTTACGAGCCTACCACAATAAGTGAAATGCACGAACTCCGCACGATTAGCCCTGTTGAAGGGTACATCTGGACGAAGTACACCCAGGGCCGTGATCCCCCCTATCGGTGAAACCGTAGAATCTGCGGCTCAATGCGTCGACTCGACTCTGATGGCTACCGCACTATCTCTGGAAGATGAGCCTTCCGAGGTGTCTTAGATGATCGGCGGCCGGTTTCCTTCTTCGGGAACCATCCTTGCGTGTCACGTCAACGGGCAAGGGAGCCGGGCAGGCGGGACTCGGTAAAGAAGGTCAAGCCTCCCGCACGGCATCCAACCACATGGTTCCTAATGCACTCGCACCTCTGCACCTCCTCCACCCACCCCCCAGCCAAACAGCCCCTACACCCCACTGTCACAACTGCTGTCTTGCAGTGAGCGAGGCCGCTAATACCCCCTAAACTTTGGCTAGTACCAGTACCACACCCCGCCTGGAATTGGGGTATGTCGTGCTTGCAGACGCAGTTACGCCGACATGCAGCTGTGAGGTACACTGGCTGCAGGCGGGCTCTAAGGCAATTCCTGCGTCCACATGCAGAAATGCTACGCAGCCAAGCAGTCACGCGTCGCGCACATCAAGGGTCCATTCGAAACAGTCGAGCACAGGTGAGTCAGTGGCACTTCACCAGTCTCTTGTTTCTTCCCAGATGTGCGTCTCCCGCAACGGCAATTCTTTTGATGTTATCGATATTTTGTCGACATACGTAGGTAGATTGAGGTGTGTGGTCCGGTATCACGACCATGCTTTGTTAGCGTTGCCCCTTTTCTCGACCTGCGGGGGGAAACTTCCCTCTCAATAGTCTTCAAATCCCCGAGAGTTGGGCAGCCGGAGGTTCTCAGCCAGTCGAACTGTTATCTCCAAAGACGTGCATCGGATGCAATAATTCCCCTTCGGTAGCCGCCCCAGGGAAGTCCTGTGGATCAATCGTGCTCTTATCGTGGCTGCATCATGAGAACACTGCTCCCAAAAATGCCTAAAAGGAACAGACAGCTACGCAAAGTCCTGTCAAAAGGGGTCGCGGGTGGCGCGCGCCTTCCGAGACGTGCCTCCCGCGTTGGCCTGTCCTGTCCCTGTCCCCATGTTTTTGTGAAAGGAGAACGAACATGACACCATTGGTACTCGCTGTTCCTCCTAGCAAGTGTAGACAATGCTCTCGACACTTGTTGAGGAATGAGCCAGACCCTTGCTCCCGGGCAAGAAGCCCAGGAGCTAAAGACACCAAGATGAAATAGAGAGAAGTGATTGGGATGACTGAGCAGACCCGGGCCTCTCGCAGACGTGTACCGAAGCATCTCTCTGCACCCTAGAGGTCCTGGGATGATCGTGCATGGTGGCGGAGTTGCTGCATCAGCTGACCGATCAACCGAAACGCAGAGTTCAACTCACCAATCGACCTGAGTGAGAGATACACGGAACTCCCTCCGTCGGTGACTGGCCAATTGGTCCTACTGGGACCATGGTGCCATGATCAAGCACGAGAGAGCGCTGGTTGACGCACGATGAGAGGAATCCCTGCAGAGCTGGACAGTTTGATGCATATCATGGGCTAGATGACCTGTGGCTGTGCCCGAGGACTTCCTCATAGAAATTTGAGCCGAGAAAGACTTTTACAGGAGAGATCGCCATCCATCAAACGGAAGCAGCCAAGCAGGAGAAAGTAGAAGAGAAAGGCATAGGTCTAGAATAGGTCGAACATGTATGTACCTGGCGGACGCGCAAGACACTCGCCACACGTTAAAGTGGCTAGTGCAACAGGCCAAGACAAACGGTGCGGCCCAGAAGGGCATGTATGGTGTCGATCGCTGTGGCTTGACGCATCAATGGTGTAAAGCCAACGTCAGTCCGTCGTTGCACCAGCAAACTCAAGGTGGTTCGAGGTCTTAGGCTTAGTTGTGCCGCCGAAGAACGAGAGACACGGAAGGCACGGCAAGAGGCGACGACGTGGCCGAGACAAGAGTCAAGTAGAGAGGGATGGAGATAAGATGGTAATTCTAGGCGGGCGTCGTGAAACAGCTAAAGTCAATCAGCACAGTCCGTCAACTCCCCTACCATACAGCCTCGGGAAGGCTTTGATCATATATTAGAATTGAAACAGGTGAGTGGTCAGGCCCGTTTTGTTCACCGTTGTTGTTTAATTAGACTCGGTGAAACGCCTCAGCGCCTCCTCACCCACTCTGAGTTTGGAATTGGGGCCCAGGGCGACTCGATTGAGCCAAAGTCAGTTCGGCCTTGGCTGTCAATTTCTTGCCAGTGGCCACGCACCAGCTTCGTGAGTCTTGACGGGAAATCCCCCCAATGCGCATCGCGGGGGCGCGGATAGAAACCTCCGGTTGGGTAGCATGTCACCTTGTCTGCTGCCCTCCGGGGCTTTTGCGGTGACAGGGCGGATGGGCAGTGGACACTGGGACACTGGGTCACTGGAAACAGAGCCAAAACGATCGATCGGTCAATCAATCAATCAATGGCTTAATTGGGTAGCAACGGGCATGAGGAAACAAAACGCGCCTCCCGGGATCCCTGGAGGGCAAGATTGAGCAAACGGTGCCGTCTTTGCCAAATGTGGGTTGCTGAAACACGGAGGCCCGCGACTAACGGCGAATTAAGATAGCGCACGCTTAAGGTAAATCTAACCTACATACTGCCTAGGTAGAGGTGAGAACCGCCGTAATGTAATGCTAAGGCAGGCAGGGAACCTCCGTTAGCCAACGTAAAGTACCGACATACCCAGCAGCTACCTGGGATACTTTGTTCAATTATAAGGTAGGAATGGCGGAATGCAAATTGTCGAGTTAAGTCACGCTCTATTGAAACCTATTGCGTGTCTAACTAGGTAAGGTAATTTACACCACACCGCACTTCACCCATCCATAGACCTCCTCAAGGTACTCCAATCTACTGCGTAGCGGTCCTCCTGGAGCGCACCCAAGTGCACTTTTAATGGAAGGACTGTTGACTCGTTTGAAGGGGCAACAGAAGATCCGCTGCTACCTTGACTTTGCTCTGCTCACATCCCGGCCCAACAAGCCATACAGGCCTGATAGAAGACACAGCCAGCACACCCAAGTACCTGCAATTGCTCGTGACGGTCCGTCCTTTGCCAAATGACAGGAGGCCATCTCGTCTCTCTACACATTACAGTACATAGCTTCTCCTACTAAAGCACACAATCGCGTGTCGCCATGGCCACATCGGGAGGTTCCATTGCTCGGATCATCATCTGCATGCAGCACATGCCAGTGCTAGTATGGTCGACTCGAGAAGACAAAACGTCGGTGTTAACGGCCGATTTCTTCAGTTTCCAATCCTTGCGTTTATTAGACATTAAAGGATACGTTCGGCAACTGCCTCAGGTATCGTACCAGACCATATATAGTAAATACACCTGGTTCACATACATACAATATCTCCTTGCGAGATTCGGTACAGCGATGCCAGTCAAGTATTGTACATTAGGTACGGCGTACAGCTCAGGTGGGTTCTAGGCGCGCCTGCAATCAGCCCAGTTGCCCCGCCGTCTGCGCGCTAATTCGCACCACCACCGCCGCCGCCTCGTCCTCCTCCCTCCTCCTCGTCCATGGCGCGCACTCAATGCTCCCGTACTCCTACACGCACGCGGGCTTGCACGTACTGTCTGCCGTACTGCTGCTGTGTAGGTGTGCAGAAGCAATACAGCTCAGTACTTCCCGTGTGCGACTAGTTAATTACCGCTAACGTTAGCATATGTTTCGTAGCGTTCCCTTTGGCACCATGCCAACCAGCAGGAGTAAAAAAAATACACCGAATTGTGAAATGAGCGTCGTCGCAGGCGAAATTAGCTCTGCGCAGACCGTCCCCCAATCACCGTCTCCCATCGTGACTTCGACCAACAGCTTGTGATCTCGCTCAAGCACGAAGTCTAGTGGGCTTTCTGCATCTTCCACGTAGTGCATCCTTGTAGATCTGGGGTCGTTGTCACGAGCATGCGTGAAACGGCAAAACCCCCCGTCACCCCTGGTAAGCGACCGGTCGCCAGTGCTGAAACCCCCGGCTGACAGAAGGGACCAGACTCGTGAGATTTGTGGTTCGCTTGGGCAGTGGATCTGGCTCTGGAATAGGCATTCTGCAAGATGGTAATCATATTTTCCCCCCCCTTCACTGTGCGAGGTCGTAACTCTATCAGGCATGAATCTCGTTGCGGAAGAGGATGCGTAATGTAATGTAATATAACGGAATGGGACCACAGTGAAGATGACATGGGATGTATCAAGGGATGGCTGTCATGGGATTTTCAAGTAGTATGATGCCAAATATGGCGCAGAGAAATTTTGACAAAAGAAGCACCCCATGTGTAGAGGGCTGGAATAGGTGTCATCGACGCAATAATCTCCCCTCGATAAATGTGCCCCTTGTCTGATGTGTTTCGTGACGCTTTTCCACGATCCCCTCCCAGATCCATTTCCAAAGGTGACGACGAGTGTGTTCAAGACACGTCAACTAAATGGTAGCGAGAATGCAAATTCCAAAAAAAAATCGTGTCTTCCGCTGAATGATGTGCCTTTCTAAAACCGATGTGGACCCTCAACAGCGGACCGAGAAGTAGAGTAAGGGTGCCCATCGAGGGACTTGGTATCTCAATATGTGTGCGTGAACGCCCCTCAGATAAATCAGATTATAGTGTCCCAACCATGTTGTCGTGTTCGTAATGCCGATCTGGTGAGAGATTCAGCCTGGAAGAAAAAAAAATACATTATCCCCGAGTCTAAGTTGCCGTTGAAGCCGATGTTTGCCAATTCCGAGAAGGATCATGTTGAAATTAAAATGTAAGTCGAAATTCATAGCCGCCTTGCAACGCTGCATGTGTCGTAGGCTCTTCATTCTCCCCAGGGGCATCAACTGCCATTTCCCATTCTCGTTTCGATGGTGAAGCAGATGCGCCGACCTCTGTTATTTCGAGAATCATATCTAGACCTTCCGAAAGCTCTCGGATGACATCGTCATCCATCTCAACCTCGAGCCCGCGCTGGAGGACATGTATCGTCCGGAGTACTCGGCTCGGATCAAGATTCCATTTCGCCGCAATTCGTGCATTAAAGTCCTGAAGTGTCCGTTGTGTCAAGTATACAGCTTTGTGTAGCTCCCTAGCTCCTGCTTGTCCTCCATCTTTCCGTGCAATATAGAAACAAGCAACAGCTTTGGAAGTGCGTTCGGTGGGTGGCCTGTACGAGGCGTCAACTCCAAGTGCTTCGATCCAACCACTGAGATTCCCTGCGTCATCTGCCTTTGGAACTTTGGTTGGCTGATCTGAACCCTGCCTGGCGGAGGAGGGCTCAGCCGATCCAACACCTTGGAACTCTTGCCATTGAGCGTTGGCCCCACTGACGGACACAGAAGAGTGTAGTGACAACGAACTCGGCGAGGGGGAGACAAGAGAAGATCCTGCTACCGATTCGCGGCCGCTGCGTTCCCTCCAGGCCGAGCTATCTCGGGATTCGACTTTGGTGAGATCAAGGGGCTCCCCTGGAAGACTCACAGGATGCGAGTCTGGGTCGTCAAGCTCGTCGCCGCGCAAGTATAAGACACTAACCGGTCGCGTGCTTGTAAACATGTCTTGGAGAGTCTGTAATTTGAAGTGAAGGTCTTCCTCAAGTGGAAGTCTCCCACCGCCTGCAGAGCTTGTAGATGACATCGACCAAGTACGCTTGTGTTTTTGAACCTTTCCAGGTCGCTGGGTGTCCTGACCTTTGATTTGGGAGCCACCGGCTCGCTTTCGCTTGCCAAAATCCTTCATGCCACTCTCAGCCTGGGCAATTTGTTGCTTTAGCTTGTCGATTGTCTTCTTCACATGTGCCACGTCGTTCGATAACTTTCGCTCAGCACCATGGTCGCGGAACAGCTTGACTTTACAGTAGCAGATCTCCTGAGTCGCTTCAACGGGCTGCGGTGAGTCGGGCGCTAGAGAGCTCGTCTTTGCACATAGTCGAACCGGGATGCCTTTGACACCTTTGGAGTGACTGAAGTCTGTCGACAAGAAGTTGAAGCGAACAGCAATGTTGCATTCTACGGCGCCGTTGATGCCTGGCGTCCACAAGACTGAGAAACCGTCGAAAGAAGCGCTTTCGAGATCAATCCTTGTCCTTTTATCGTCGCCCTCGGCTGGTTGACCCGCTTCCACGTATTCGACAGCCTGTAACTTCCCTCCTCTTTGATGTGCCTCGTTGGTTCCTCGACCTTCCTTCCAGAGGCTCCAGCAGACACCAGGCTTTTGTCGCTGTTGCTCGTCTTCGAAGGATATGCGAACAAATGTACGGAAGCGAGTGCCAGGTGCAATAGGAAGTGTGGGCGTTGTATCAACGATAGATAGAGAGTATGCCTGGCCCTTGTTCAAATATGTGACTGGAATTTCATCGGCATGCTTGATCATGGCCGTTGGCGCGTTGAGCGTGGCATGGAAGCGGAACTTCTCGCCTGATGGGTGCATTGTCATGGGCAACGACATGCCGTATTGCCTCGGTTGAAATCCCATCATAGGTGACTGACCCTGGAAAGTGCTGTCGATGGAGCCCATGCGTTCTTCAGCAGGATCAGAATCCATGGGGGACCCGTCCTGGTCCATGGTCTCATAACCGGTGTCTTGGTGCACAAACGTTGACGGGGCAAAAGAGGGCTGAGGAGCCGGCGGCTGGACAAAGGGATTGAACGGGTGGAATTGGTGTGGATGGATACCGCCTTGGTGGAAGCCGGCCAGATCCATCATTGCCGGACCAGAGTGCAAGGCCGCCTCTGAGGTTGGCATTGACAGCGGAGTTCCCAGGCCCATGCCGAAGCTGAGAGTTGGTGTGTGCAGGTCTCCTGCCTGTGGGTGATACAGGGTGTTGGTGCCTCCTGGTGTAGGGGTATAGTATCCAGGAGGTTGATTGGCGAAAGTGGTGAAAGAGAAGGAGTTCGGGTCCATCAGAGAGGGCGTGAACCGCCATGGCTCATTTGTCGCCCGGGGAGTGGGATCTTGGTCCCGAAAGGCCTCATGGCTTAAGCTATGACTTCTTGAAAATGGAATATGTCAGTCGTGCGATCTAGTCAATGGAACTCTGTTATGGCTCGATTTCTCAAAATCGAGCCATAAGCTCGTGGCATGGCAAAAGAGGGAGGAAAGAGCGACTGCTGTACCCCGCGCGTGGTTGCGCTCGTGGTGAGATTTGGGGAATTCCGCCTGGGTGGTGGGACCACGATGCAAGAAACGGAGCAAGAGAACAAACAGAGGACCGATGAGGGCGGATGCGGCAAAGAGTCAAATAACAGACATACCTTTCCTGTGCTGTGACGGGAATGACAGCGTTATCTGCTGTGGTTGTTTGAGCTGGAGGGACGGCGGCTGATGTACCCTGCCCAACACCTAGTTCAGGAAATTGCTGTCTGAAGTTGGCGAGGAGCTCGTCCCCAGGCTTTTGCGAGCTCGTCCTAAACCGTGAAATAGGTTAGTAGATAGTCGTAATGAATGCGGGAATCACGGTGCAACGCCGTGAGCAGTCCCAAGCGTCTCTGGCGCATATCTCCTACTCTCTCGCGATGCGGCACCCTGGCGCCTGGCTGTGGCTTGACTGCTGACGGCAGGCATTGCGTGCTTGTTGGGTTGCTAGAGAACGAACCTTTGACGAAACATCTGGAAGGATGTTCTCCTTGCGCTGTCTCGGGACAGCGAGCCGAATGGAAGTTCAGAAGTTGGAAAAGGTCGTCCGCCGACCAGAGTCCGAGTCCCCTCGTCAAGTGGCTTGAGTTGCCTGTCTTGGGGGTGGCTGTCTGCGACAAATTGTCGAGGCTGTCGACTGTGATCGTCGGGCTTATGGTGGGGAGGACTGCTGGGGACCCAGATACTTCATGAGACAAGAGTCTCTTTGCTGCACTGTGCGTACGGATCCGGCAGAGGTGATACGGCCTCGATGGACAGGTGCTTCGAGGTCAGATCTGGGATGTGAATAACGAGAGACAGGCCTAGTAGCGAAAGACGGTGGTCAGGCAAAGGCGGAGTGAGGTTGTGTGAATGGGTGTGCAGTGCGCGAGTGTCAGAGAAGGAAGGGCGGGAGGCGGTAAACGACTTCAAGATTAAAGAAGAATTGAAAAAAGATATATATAAGAGGAGAGGCTGATCTGGGAGAAGGGCATGAGCAACCCTAATGTATATAAGACTGCAATAACAGTGGGAGCAAGAGCAGAGGCAGGCCCCGTGGGTACTTTGGACGGATATAGATGGAGTGTGCTCAAGGTCGGTATCGTCTCGTCTCTTCACTTCTCTTCGAGGCTGGGGGGTGAGTGAGGTCACGTAAGGTAGAGAGGTAGTAACGAATTTGGAGACCAGGACGGGGACTGACTTTGGATCGAAGTCCAGCAGCCAGCAGGTAGATACATGGGGAGTGGTATTGCCCAGAAGGAGCCAGGATGGACGGGGATGGACGAGGTATATGGGGGTGTCTCGCCCACAGGGGGGGAGGGGTGAAGAGTGTGGATGAGGCGTGGGAACAACACCACCCGGCGGCAGCGCCAGCATCTAGACTAGCAGCGCAGCAGAGACCAGCGCCGCCGCCAGCAACGGCACCAGCGTGGAGGCGGATGTATGAAGTGCGTGCCTCGCTGGCCAGGTGTACTGTGCAGTAGGTACTTTACTTGCGTACCTGGCTTACCTTTGCCTACCGCCTTCGTAGCGTCTTTGACAGGATGCGATGCCTCTCTCCCCTTGGGGATGTCTCGTCCCCCCAATTGCGAATGAGGTAGATACAGTACTTCACTTTTCCGTACTCTCGTGCATGCCTACCTACCTGGTAGGTCGGTAGTCTTCCAGGCCCAACCGGTATACACACTGGGTGGTCTTTCGCACCATTTTCCCGTTCATCTTCACGTTCGTCTCTCTCTCCTCTCTTGACAAGCTTCTTGCGCCCCTGCCCTGACCTCCGAGGCAAACCTAGCGCCGCCATGTGCAATTCTTGATGCGCAGCACCAACGGCTTACTCCAAGTGAGCCGTGTTCGTCGGGGAGGACGGAATGTCCACTAATACTACGACTGCATGAGGTAGCAGTTAAACTGCGGTACTCATAGACAAAGTACATGCCGCTGAAGTATCAGAACGCCGGCTCGAGGGAGGGACGCCCCCCAGAACGGCCCCAGAACAGATGAGGTACCGACGGTCTTGTCCCTGGCCTTACCCTACTCTTACGTCCGTCAATTAATCGGTGTGGGAACAGGCGGCGGTCCAAATGCACTACTGGGGCCGAGGGACCCGTCCCATAGTATCCTGGTCCGAAGACGCATGCAGTAAGTCACCGTACCTACCTAGCTTCCAGGGGGGAAGTATGCATTGTACCCTGCGAGCTTGCCTGGCACCAGCTCCAGTGCTGGACTCTTCACTTACAGCGAGCATCTCGGCTCTTACCGTCCTGGCACTGCCTCTGTTAGCACCGTCTATCTCGTTAGGCTTTGCTTCACTACACTATAGCACACGATGGTCCGCGAGCACTTCTCTCGCGCCATGCCCGAGCTCACCATGCTCGACGGCGATGTCCACATGAACAAATTAGCGTCTGGGCTGGTGCAGGACAGACGTGGCTGGAGAGCTCTCTAGAAGCTTTGCGTTTGCGAGAAGGTATTGCCCCACTGGGTCAGGTAGGAAAGGCAGCCAGCCCTTGGACGGACGTGACAGGGAGCAGGGTCCAAGAGATTTCCGGCTCAACGCCACGCGCTATTGTAAGGCTCCAGATTAATGAAGGGATGGAAAAATTGTTAGAAGGAACATGTCGAGTTCCCCACTGGCGAGTAGGTCGCCCGGCCGTCACGTCATGGCGGAGGCCAGTTGTGGCTGCTTTGCAAAATGATACCTCAGAAGCAGGGATCATTCATGTATCTCCAGTGAAATATACTTCTTAGCCCACATGTTTTCCGGCAATACATGCGTATCTAGAAAGCTTCGATACATTGAGGCCATCCTATTAGCCTCCTTGTAGACGGGGCAGTCTGGCAGAAGGGGGGGAGGACTTGACCGTACAGTGCTAATCGTGGCATAAGGTCGGTCAACGCACATTGGCTACGACGCCTCCTCTCCCACGTCCCGACCCCTCTACTGAAGAAGTTCACGCTCTCTCCATCTCCGCACTCCATCTGACCCCCAGTACGGTGTTGTACTGTACACCATGCCATGCCATGCCATGCCATGCCAGGGTAGAGTAGAGTAGTGTAAGAGTAAGATTTGTTTCGTTTCGCACGACGGATGGATGGCAAGACATACAATTGTAGAAGAGTGACTTGAGAGTGGTGTGTCCTAATCACGGATTTCAGGCAGGATACGATCGAGGCACACGCCTTCACTTCCACTTCTGGGCCTTTCAGCCGTCTTGTCAAAGCGCTCTGCCATCTACCTAGGTAGTGTAAGGCAAGGAACGCATGTACAAGACGCATATCCTAACTACCTAACTACCGAGCCCTTCATCGGTAACTGTTGTCTTGCAGCAAACCGAAGATCTGCCTCAACCCCCCTTCGTTTCCCAGTGAAGTCAGCAATCGAAAACCGCGCCAGCTCCCCTTGAAAATTCGCGCCGGAAAGTGAAGGCGAAACGGCATGGTAGCCCCGAATACCACGCTTTTCTCCCGAAGTGATATCAGACCAGACGTCGTGAGGATATTTGACATGTGCTATGTTGTGTTTCTCTCACTCTTACAACAATATGTTGACCGTGCATGTACGCATGTACATCTGGCGATCATCGCGTACGTTGCCCGTCAACATTGCTTTTCCCGCCTCGTCTGAACAACGCATCACAGATGGAGCACACCGCCGCATGGAAATGGCTCGCTTGAACATGCTGTTGCCATCGCATGTCCTCTCCTGTGCCCTAAGTGATACCACCAATGAATCCAGTCCGGTTGTGTTAGCGAGATGGCAGACCCCCCATCGCCGTTCCTGCATGCTCTGGATTACTTGGGACTTATTGTGGCTCATGCGACACAGTACATACACTATCGTGCCTTTCTCCTGATCTAGCCCGACTGCAAAGACCTGCTGAGATGAGCTAGAGCAGGCACTGTTATCTCATTCGCATCAATTTGGACCCTTGGGTCTCCAGCCAGATGTGGCGGTGCATCTCTTTTCGCCTCCTGTTCGTCTGTGCGATCCCTCCATCACATCTCTGGGAGTCAGAGCTTCGATGGTATCTATCTCGGACCTGATCTAAATATGGCTCGTTCGTCGATCATTTCCATCTCTTGATCGAAGAGGGGAAAAAAAAACAAAAGGATAACCATAGAAAAATAGCACGTAAGAGCTCTTGATCTGGATGAGTGTAATTAGTAGGTTGCGATTCTAATCTAATGTACTACCTATCGCCACTAATTACGAAGTAATGCGAATTGATTTGTTGAACGACTGCCACGCCAGGAGAACCCCAAGTGAAAAGAATGACTATACGCTCGTTGTTGTAGAAATTAGCGAATATCTAGCCCATCTTCTTAGGCGATGTGTAGTCCTACCTCGTAGTTACTCTAGAGTGTATGTATCCCTTTTTCAGGGCATGTCTGTAAGATACACACGATTGGCTGTCGTGTCGCCATACTTCCGTTTCAAAGCCACAGGCTTGTGCAGTGGTCATTCGACCTGCTTTATTCTAGTTCTTTTCAGCTATTGCCTCCAAAGAGATTGCATGCATGTTGCTTTTTTCCAGCGAGCCAGAGCGTTGGCCGTGCCACCTTCACGCTAAGCAAGGACTAGAAGCTGGAGACTATCTTGGCCCATGGCGCCAAAGCCTCACTAGCAGTCTTGCAAACGGTCCCTTCGTCCCAGGCGTCCGTCTTCTGTAAATTACCTAGTTATGACAATGGATACGTTGCGTGATC
Organism: Phaeoacremonium minimum UCRPA7; assembly: GCF_000392275.1. Lineage (NCBI taxonomy): Eukaryota > Fungi > Ascomycota > Sordariomycetes > Togniniales > Togniniaceae > Phaeoacremonium > Phaeoacremonium minimum. Next base: position 221,994 of record NW_006921069.1, on the reverse strand, counting down.
GGCACGTGGCATGAAGTTGGTGGCAAACGTCTTTCTTTAGCACAGCACCGTGCTGCTTCAAAGAGCGAATTGGTCTCAACTATCATGAGTCTTGGTTGAATGCGCCCGTAAAGCCCGTCACCAACTGGAGCTCAGTGTCCGGAGGTCACTCCGTGCCCGCTGCCTCGGCGGTCTATCTAGGGCTTGACGTCCAACCCGCCAACGGACGGGTGGGCCGAGAGGCACATCCCATCAAGAGGCTACCCAGAATGTACACTGCAATAATATTGCAGATCGACACGCATCTTCACCCTTAAAGGATAGGAGGACTTCGAGTAGGCCCGCCCACTGACCTTGAAATATTTTTATCCGCAAATCACGTCCTGTGTATAAAGAAAGCGGGAGGGAGCCTGAGAAAGTGTGTGGTGGTGGGCTATCGCCACTGCTTGGAAGCAAGGACGTCGAAATACGTTGCCATACGGCAGGTCGGCAGTCAGTGTCGATGGAAGTTGCCGCAACCGGCGGCCGTGCTCGACGGTCGGTACCGGTACCCAAGTTGTTCGTCTCCGGTGAGTGTCACGATGGTGTGCAACCCTCTGAGGACATCTTGAGCTGTTCCTGACATGCTGGCACACCATCTGCACCCGCCTCATCACATTCTCGCCCCAGTTGACGTGGCCCCTGCGCTCTGCGCGAGTGTCGGTCTCGGGCTGAGATGCTTTGCGAAGCTGGTACGCTACAATAGATTACACTGCCTCACCACTGATATCGGTGTCTTGCAAGTCCCTGCGGGTGGTGGCCCAGAATCAGCCATAAGAGAGGACTAAGAGTCGTTAGGAACGCACGTAGTGGATGGCTTCTCGTTCGAGCATATTGCACGACCGGTAATACAGTAGGAGTCTCTGATCCCCCGAGTGTGGCCGAGACGGGATGCGGGAGCTTGCCCGCTGTGGGCAAGAGACGCGAACCCAGTGCAGCATAATGGTGGAAATTTTTACAGAAAAATGCGTCTTTCTGACGTCACTCCCCCCATGCTCTTATCGCCCGTCGCGGCGGCGGCTGGCCGATCTCAGGTTCTGACCTTCCAGATTGTCTTTGCCCAAGGGGCTCCAGTCTCGGACTCTAACATGAAGTACCTATGGCAGTCCTTTGCCCATGGCCGGCTCACGGCACGCGGGACGTGGCTGGAAAAGTAAGGGAAAAAGACCCTTCTGAGCTGGAGCCCAAACTTTGTTTCTCGATGCGCGGGAGAGCTCAGCTGTGCATGGACCGTGTGAGCTGTGGCTTGTCCACGGGCCGCCTACTGTGCTGGCTGCCAGGTGAATAAGGCGTGGGCTGCCCGGACCGTTAACACTACGAAGGTAGGTACGTTAGGTAGGTACCTAGCCTACCCGCAGATCTTGCCCATTATTGGAAACACTGGCCAGAGTGCTGGGAGTTCCACGGACGCTCTGGAAGGCTTCCCTCGGGAAGAAAACCACCCACGGTCAATCGCCAACCAGCAGCTTCTAAAGACCATTCAAGTTGTCTCTGCAAGTCTGTAACTTAGCAGTTGGTGAAGAGATATTCATCGCGCCCCTCGGCATTGTTTTGGCCATCAGATGAGCTAGAGCTCTTCCACCTTTCGAAATCGAAAGGTAGGTCGTTCTGCGCGCCGCAGACCCACCATACGCGTCAGGAACTAAGTAAGTTACCTCCGACCGCCGACTTGGGAACGTCTTTTTTTGGTATGTGCCTGGCTTATTGTAGAAACGGCTTTTTCATGGGGATAACTCTGACAGCTTTGGCGTTCCTTTTTCCATCAGGCGCGGACGGGTTGATTCCATCAGTGCCTACCTTGGTACTAGTTGGTAGGTTGGCTCAGGGCCCCCGCATGAAAATGCTAATTTCCAGAAAAATGTCACTTGGCGTGGACATGACAGGAATTGACGTCATGGCTCCGTTCTGGCTAAACTCCCGGTCCCAGCAAATAACCCACACCCACCAGCATCAAGCCAAAGTCCAACGCCAACACCAAGAACGGGATGAACAGATACATACTGACCCCTTCCTCTAGGGTAAATCCACTCATCGGCTCTATCCTTCTGAACGGCAACATCCCCGCTAGGTAGCTGGCTTGAGCTTAACTGCGTCCCTATACGAATGAAGGAGCATAGCCGATTTTGCTGCTTCCACCCATCGGATGGCCCATCCGTCTATCTATCTACATAGTACCCCGTCTGCACCATTCGAACTGTAGGACCCTGAATGCAAGACCCTACCCGCCGTGTACGCCGTGTACATGCACAGTTGCTCACCGACCAACTATACGGCGCCTATCCAACAAGACATTGGACCCTTATACGCTATGTTACGTACCTAGGTATTCTGTTCCGACCATAGCACCTGCCTCATGCAATAACATCAAAATAAGGCAGGCGTATAATATCTATGCCCATGGCATATCGCGTTTCCCAGACTATACTGCCGACATCTTGGTCGTTCGCTACACAGGCGGCCAACTGATACATAACTCTAACTAAACAGCTATCTAGGTACACAATGTTAATTCTTTAGGGTTACCCTATTACCCTCTACCGGAGTCGCATATAAAAGAACAAAGGAAGTCGGCTTACATGAAATCGCTTCGATTCACATTGAGAATGCTCCTCGTGCTCGAGAGATGTACACAAGGTTATCCAGCCAAGTGGCCACTGTCGCATGATGTCATCCGCGGTAAGCGAAGTGCGGTAGAGACAGCGGGTGCTGGTTGATCAAACCGCGAGAACGCCACGACGAAACGTGCCCAAGTTCTGGCTTCCGGCTGAGGCCACGCGTGCCGCAATCGAGATCCGATGATGGGAAGCAGGCATGGCTCGGCATCCATGAAAAACAACCAATGCATCGTGGTGTCGAGACCTCATGCAACTAACATGAAACAGACATCTACGGGGTAGCAGGTAAACAATGTCTCTTCCAATAGGCAACCCGTGACGATTTGACGAAACTGCACCATCGTATGGTCATGTGCGCAAAAGACGGATCAGGTGGATCCAACCGTGTAAGCTAACGCGCTGGTTTGATCGGTAGACTAGGTGTGTTGCTCGAGATTCATGATGGACACCATTTGGCTTTCTCTTGTACATTCGTCCGATCATGTCGCTGTATTGAAAACAGTGTATAAATTGTTGCTTCGAGTGCCACCTGTGACCCGTCTGCAGCGTACTCTACCTGTTCATACAGGGTGCTAGGTACGGTTCGGGTTCGTGATTCCGAGATGGCAATCTGACAACTGCATCCTTTACCGAGAGAGATACGGCAGTCGACGGAACTAGAGTACGGCCATTGGTGGTCTCTTTGCGCCAAATTGTGGGGAGTCGCCGTCACTATCCAGGATTATAGCGCTGCATGGGCTCCTTGATTATATCGTACCACCAGAAGATTTTGTCGAGAGGTGTAGACCCGCGGCACATGGCGATGTTCCTCTGATAGGTAACTGGCCCTATGTCCACTGTGTACGTGCTCCATCGTGACCCTGTCAGGTTGTGGAGATGGCAGAGCTGTTCGGACGCTCGACTCACGGACCAGGTCGCATCCCAAATCTGATATCGCCAGGGCACTCATGCCAAGCCTTCTTAATGTAACCCCAGAGTTGCCGGCCGTTGATGGAAGCCCATCATCCTGTCCTTGCCATTGGATGAACCGCTCAGAGAAATCTTAAATGGCACGGGCGGAAATCGGAGTTGACTGCAACTTTGGAGAATCCCACTTCAATAGTTCAAGACACCGCGAGGCTTGGTAAACACTTGAGCCGACTTATCCAACGTGATATTCTCAAGGGTCCCCTATCTACTTCTACGCACTACGTGTACAAGTCAGGCGGCCGTGAATCACAAAATCCAGTTTGCAGCTTAGCATTGCCGTTTAGGCCCTCTTCAGTAGCTGTTCATAATGGACCCAGGACCCTAGAAACATGACAGGCACAGTCGCATGGCTCTAGTTGCTGACTCGTGTTGCTATAGAGTATATCAAAGAATCTTACCTTGTTGACATCATGGCCAGAAATTATACTCCATCAAGCGCACCATTATCCGTGCAGATGGCTGAAGGAATGGGTCTTTGGGGTCGGAAGTTTTTTGTTTTTCTTTTTCCTTGTTTGCGACTGACTGGGTTGTCCAAAGGACCCTGAATCCACATCTTGACAATTTAGCGTAGGTGGCCCCATGAAAGTTACTTGTGGCTGTAATGTTTGTACGAGTAGAATTATATCCTATCTGCTGTACAGTATAGACCTGTCGACCATACAATTTCCAATATCTACACAACTGTCCCCTGAAAACAGCCCATTTGTATGACGGCGGCTGCAGCAAGTAATTACCGGGGCCTACGGATAGGTAGATGGCTTATTCTGACGAGGATGTTTTCTACTTCTTTCATCCGAAAACATCGCCACGTAGATATACACTTCTCTATGCATAACGAGTGCACACACATTGATGCTTGTTGCCTCCACCTGAACCTGAACCTGGACCTGAACCTGGACCTGAACCGGAACCTGAACATGTGCTTTCCCCACGCCGGACTTGTTGAACGGGGCAGATGCCCTGAACCGCTCTAGAGTGTAGCATTCGTTGGTAGCATCCACCCGAAGCGAGGCGTTCAAAACTGTGCGCTTGGCTCTTCACCTGCACGTTGGTGAGCAAGTGGGGTGGAAGGAAGCTTTGGGAGTTCAACACCCCGGCCGGTCCCCTAAACAACTGTCGTACGCATGACAGGCTGGTGTTGGCCCGTGAGCACTTGAACATCGAGGTCCCTGAACATCGGGACATCGGGGGCTTGCAAATTGACCCTGGCCATCGATCTATCTCTTTGTTATTCCTCAAGGGTCTCCAGTGCCGCTGTGACGCTGTGCCTGAATGGATAAACTAAACCTCAAAAAGAGATGTCGTGCCAATAGTCTTCGATCCATCTCAATGCGAATGGAGACGGCGTCATTGCAAATTGCCCACAATGGCGGCTGTGCCCCGAGGGTCCTGGCCGTTATTCCGGGGCTCGCGGGGGGATTGCACGGTGCTAGTTGTCGATTATTGCCGGCGACCCTTCCCGTAAGGGGTCCAAATGATGCTGATCGATGAAATCATAGGCAACGAGCTGTCCACTTTTTAAACCTGAAAGCCTCCCTGCCAACAATCTATCAAAAGAGCACATTTTTCTTCCTGATATGCATGACTGGCCCTGGCTGGCCATCGGCCGTGCTTCTTGAAGCCCTTTCCCCTGAGTCATCCTGGGACTCTGTCTGTTGATCCTTTCTCCAGACGGCATCTCTGTCGAGCCACTTACACGATCTATTGCAACCCGTCCGCCAGTCCCTTGGTCAGATCACTTATTTTTGGAGGGATCAACGCCCATGAGCGCCGGCTCCCTACTACGCAGTAAGGTCCTCCAAGGGTCACCTGGGGGCATTGTGGTACCTGAAAATCAGCATTATGCCATCGGACCAGCTGCTCGCGTCTCCGAGCGTGCAGATAAGCGATGTCGTGGGCTTTTGCCGGGCCTTGGACGCCGTTCGCCACCGGTAAATGCAGCAAATCTCGTGTTCGGGGGGGTCACACACTCACCGGATTCCTCTCCGCGCCGGGGCTCGCAAGGCAAGCAAGGCACAATGTCCCCTCCCAGAAGTAGCACAGTCTTCCATTTCCAGGGCCCTCACCACCTTGACCAGCTTTCGGTATGCAGTGACCACCGTAGACAGCCTCGCTGGCTCCCCCGTGCTAGTGATCATCGCAGGGACCATTGCCAACTTCTCGACGTCTTCTGCCGTGCTTTGTGACTACACCGCCGTCAATCATTTCCCAAAGTCCCCATCTCGCGCCGCCAGCTGCTACTCTGCGAGCCGCCATCTCCACCACTAGAAGCAACACTGACCTTCCAGAAATCCGCTGCCATGCAACCCTAAGGGCTCTTTCTTAGTCATTTTTGGCGATACTTCATGTCCAAGTCACTTCAGATGAAGGGATCAGGATAGAGAGACACCCTCACACGACCCTTTCTTTTTCCCTTCCTTCATGCAGGGGAATCCAACTCTACAACCTGGGGGGGTTACCCTTTTTTTCCCTTTCTCCAGGGTCCTCCAGATGGATCTATCTACTCTCGATACGAGCTGTCGAGGGCTGCGGGAACCTACTAACAGGGACGACAGCGACAGTGGACAAGGCTTTGTCCAGGTTCCTGAATGTCAGTGCATGTCTCTGTGGGTAGGTCAGCGAGTCAGTCATATGGCTTATGCATACGGTGACAAAGTGCATGCATGCTTGTGATTACATGCCTGTCCGGGCTTGAGAAACGAGAGCATTTGATGTGTGTGCATATATGTGTGCATGTATGGGTGCGTGTGTGTGGTAAATCAGATTCTCCTTGGCAAACGTGACAAGTTGCCTTCTCCGTCTGTCTCTTTGCGTGGTCTTGGAGTGAAGTGCAAAGCAGAGCCTTCTATATTCGCGTGTGCAATCATTGACTGCTCATAGAGGGCATCTTCAGCTCGTGGCTGATTGATTGGCCGGGACGAGGTAAGGCTGTCCACCTACAGACACCTCGCCCGCGCAACCTGCAAGACACTGGATGTTGCTCAGATAGTGCATCATACTCGTTCAGTCTGCCCATAACATGAGGATTCTCTACAGTTTCTCGTACACTTCCTAGTTATTTGCCCGTTTTCTTTCTCATATTGGATGTGCTATATTCCAAGAAATACTTAGTTGAGAGAATTCGAATACCTGACGGCTCTTCCGCTGTCTACCTATTACGACCTCTAAATGAACGACGTAACCGCCCTGGGCGACGTCGTAGGGTAGCTGTGTTCATATCTGTAGCTCGGATAAAGTCTAGGCGACTTTTATAGACCAATTTAGGTCTCTTCAGATGGCGACATCTATCTGATATACTTGGTGGTACTTCGCCGAGCTTATCGGTTCTTATCGCTGCTTGGTAGTTGCAGCTGGGTGGCCGATGTGGACTTGGTCCGTGGGAACGTCTCACCTCCAGTCCGGTCTCCTGCTCCTTTGATCTGCGTGAGCACTCCTCCAAAGGCCACGACAGATCTCGCCTTTGTTTCTCGTCATCGGGGCTCTTGGACCTCGAATCTATTCCATCATTTATAGCAGGCGCTTGTATTCAGGCTGCTTTCCTGCCCTTTCCTGTCGCTGACAGCTTTCCCCATCGTCTGCCTGCCATAGCCCGAGACACGAACAATGACCTCAGTGCCGCCACCTGCGCCGACCGAAGAGACGGCCCCAGAAGAGACGCACAGCGATAGCTCCAAGCTACGGGTATTTCTGGGGATATTGAAGAAGTAAGATACGTCTTCTTTTGGCTCTTTTCGCATTCCAATCTCGTGACACTTGACCGCTTGTCCGGTCCCTTTCAGCCTGGACCTATTGACCTCCGCGCGACTCCTGATAAAGCGATCTTGGATACTGCGTGCAGTCCTACTACTAGAATCTCTCAGAGCCAGGCTTGGATATCATGTGCTAATTGGTGTACGTGCAGATTCATTGGTGTTACTGACCTGGCCTCGGTTCGCTTCTCATTACCGTCACAACTTCTGGAGCCCACTCCGAACCTTGAATACTGGAACTATCTCGATGCGCCGAATGCCTTCATTGCTATCGGAACAGCCGACGAACCGGTGGACCGGATGCTTGAGGTTCTCCGCTTCTGGTTCACTAAGGATCTGAAGTACGCCAAAGGCAGACCATGCAAGCCATATAATTCATGTTTAGGCGAATTCTTCAGGGTAGGATCAATGGAAAGGCCGCCAGTCTACGAATTTATGCGGTTTGCTGACATCTGCTGGTCGAATAGTGCAACTGGGAAGCCGAGGACAATGCTCCTTTGATCAACACAAAAGAAGTGAGCTCCGAAGAGACAGGTGCTCCAGGTAGTAGTGCCTCGAGCATCAAGTCCGCAAAACTCGCCGTGCCATCTGGCCTTGGATCTGGCAATAGCAAAGCCGCTTCGACCGTTTCCATACAGCAGGTGGGAGCAAATCCCACTGCACCAGCTGTTCGGGTTTCTTACCTAACTGAGCAAACCTCTCATCACCCACCAGTCAGCGCCTTCTATATCAGCTGCCCAGAAAAGGGCCTACATGCCCGAGGATTCGACCAGATCACTGCAAAGTTCACGGGAACCTCTATCAAAGTTTCACCCGGAGAGCACAATCTAGGAATCTTTGTCACGGTTGAAAAGAGAGATCACGAGACCTACCAACTAACTCACCCTGCAGCACACTTGGGTGGCCTACTGCGTGGAGCGCTCAGCGTTAGTGTTGGAGACTCGGCCTATATCACATGCCCAAAGACCAAGCTAAAGGCAATACTCAATTACTACGATGAAGGCTGGCTGCGAGGCTCTACAAACAAAGTCGAGGGTATTATTTTCAAATATGATCCAGAGAACGACGACAAAGTACGCATAAGGGATGTGCCCGAGGAGGATATTTTAGTGCGTTTGAACGGTCCCTGGAAGGAGAAAGTCGAGTTTACTCTGGGTCCCAAACCATTCGTATGTCATAGAGCCTCGTCTATTTTGTTCTTCGTCTCATTCTTACTAACAATTCTAGGATTCCCACCCTCAGGACGCCCGAACAACCATAATAGATATCGCGCCTCTGAGTGTCGCACCTAAATCGCTACCCCCCGAGGATCAACAGCTGCCAAATGAGTCTTTGAAGTTGTGGGGAGGTGTCACTAAGGCAATCTTGTCAAAGCAATTTTCTAAAGCCACGACTTTAAAGCAGGAGCTCGAAGAAGCGCAACGCGAAAAGGCTCGCCAACGTGAACAGAAAAACGAGACTTGGAAACCCGTTTTCTTCGAGCAGGTCACCGGAAATGGCGGCAAGCCTGACCTCACGGATAAGGGACGTGAAGTCCTAGAGAGGGCGCAAAGGGCAGACTGGAGCCTGGACGGTATTGTAGCATGACGGATAGACCAAGATCAGGTCTCGATATAAGCATGGTCGGTAGACAATCATATGTAATCCCGCAGCTTAGATGAGCCGCGCGGTATGGAGGAGCGTGTCATTGCTTACATTCGCTTTACGAGTGGAAGACTAGCATTGTCGTGGTATAAGGAGTTCTTTTTCGCATTAAATCCGACATAGCCCAGCATTAGGGCATATATAAACGTACATTACGCTGGAACAGGCGTTCCGAGGATAGAGGTATGAGGATGATGGATACATTTAGCCCTGGTTTTCTCTCACCAGTACCACATTTTTATGATCAGAAACCGATAGCAACTACTTACTCATGCAACGTCCTCATTTGAAATACAATCGTCAATCTTAGACTCCTTCAGACAGATAGATGTTTGTGAGCATGCATTCATATCATCCTTGTGCGGGTGAAATTGAACGAAGTACTGTCGATTTCGTTTCTACTACAACTTGGTGGAGTATGAATAACTACTGCGCATCATCGTTGCAAACAACCCCTGATGTATCAGAAGTGTTTGTATATATGCAAGCCGTTCCAATCCTAACACAGTACCATAGCCACGTCCATCATCTCTGAGCAACTTTTCAACTCCAGAAATGCAACGCATATGCAACATCAATCAACACGCGAGCCATTACATCGGGTTTCCTTCATCCATAATGCCAAGTCCAACCACACTGCTCTCTTCACTTCGTGTTGTTCGTATCGCACCTTCCTGAGCCCTCTGACGTGCTTGGTCGACGTTCACTGGAATTTCGCCAAACTCGATAACTCTGCCGTCTGCCAGTCTGATCCCTCCAGACCCAGATCGAGCCATGTCCTGACTTCCCTGGCCACCCTCAAATGCCCTACTATCCAATTCCGGACTTCTCTGTGGTGTTGCGAACCCTCTTGAGCGTACACCTGCGCTTGGAGACTGCGACTGAGACCTACCCCGAAACGCAGGGCCTCCACGACCTCCACGTCGCGGTGCAGAAAGAGGAGGTTGATTGCTGCTAGCGAAGAGGCTGCCAGAATCTGCTCTGGGTCGACGGGCGTGTGCCTCCTCCCAGCGATGGTAAGAGGTGTCTACGTCTGGGAAAGCTGCTTCTCGTCGCGGGCTAGGCTCTGTCTCGACTAGAGATGGACGTCTCCCACGTATAGAAATGGGACGATGACGAGGAGGTCCCGCAGTTACAGGACTCCCTGCAAGAGGGCTGGAGTGATGAGATGTCTGCGCACCAGTGGCCAAGTTCCCCGATCCGGTGGAGTGAGCATTGTTGGAGGAAGATGGGTTGCTTGATTGATGGCTTGGATCTCGCGACATAGGCTGAGATGTGTAGCCATCTGGGGCTGGCATCCAGCTGCCATTTGGTGGATAGACATTTACACTATAAGGTTGACGAATTGACGGATAAGACATAGCCATCGGCTCCTCACTCAGGTTGGAAGAGTCGATTCGACTAAGGCCAGGGTGGTAGACGTTCGTCTCCCAATGCTGAATGGCCGCCGGGGGACTTTGATGTAATGTGCTCGTTGTGTTGGACTCGACTGGGAGCCCGGGTGGATAGAAGGGTCCTGACCCCTGTGCAGGACTGGATCGAGCTGAGCGAGAACCTTGGAACATCGACCCTGCATCAATATTGGGTGATGTCTGTGATGGCTGGTCTCCCGGACCCGGGGTGCCTGCTGGCGATATAACAGACTGCGCACTCTCGCCCTGTGTCTTGCCTTTTGTCGGATTGAAGTTCTCCTTCAGACGCTCGATTGTAGCTGAGGTCCAGCTCGAGGTGGCTGATGTCACTTTCGCAAATCCACTTGAAAATTCTCCCGGTGAATTTGCGTATCCTTCATTCTCGGCTTGTCCAGAGGCAGCAGCAGCATAGCTGTTTCTGCCAATCAGCAACAATGGCCTGGTACCAGTTTCTGAGCTGTAGCTTCTGCCTTTGTCCTGGATGTTACCACCTCCTCTTGCATTTGGTGGTGATATCTTCCTGATCTTATTGAGAGCCAGTTCCGCATCGCTAGTAGCTGTCAAATTTCCCCTACCCGATGAGCTGGAATTGCTCCGTATGTGAACAATGGAGCCTCGAGCAATTTCTCGACTCATACTGACACGAGGATCTCCCACACTTTGATCTCTCCAAGCGCCAGCCCGGTCATGATAGCGACGCTGCTCGATCTTCTTAACCGTTCTATGATTGGGACCGACCACCTTCCATTCGTTTTTGTCATTGGTAGGTTGGTCCATATCCTTGCTACGGTTCGGAGTTGGTAGGATGACTGTTCTATCATCATCATCGCCTTGGCCAGGGCCCTCCGGCATCGTCGCATTGCTGGGATATGGGACTGGAACGTGCCAATGGTATGGATTATAATGCTCCGGTGCATACGTCGCAGGAGATTGGTACAGTGTGTTATTGTCGCTCTCATGCTGGATCCAATGGTCTCTCTCGGTCATGCTATGGCTGCTTGGCGTTGCTGAATCCGATTCAGATAAGCTGTTAGCTCTCTCAAAGACTGAGGTTTTTGTCACACCGTCTCCTGACCTGTCGACTATCTGTTTTTGAATACTATGCGACAATGTATGAATGGAATCCTGGATTTGAGCAAGCCGTTGCTCAATGGATTTTTTTGGAGACGCCAGTTCCGGTGTTTTCTTCTCAAAGCGATTGACATGTTCTAGTAGACGCCTTCCATGTATGGCAAAACGGCGATAGTCGTCGGGAAGCCCAATCTTTGCATCTTCCTTGATGCGCTTGTCAGCTTCATCGAAGGATCGACAGAAAACTGCTACAGCTCTCTCTAGCCAGAAATCGTGCTGCTTCTCTTCCTTCAGCGACTCGATGAAGAATGCTTGCACAACACTGTGGATGCGCAGCAGGTCTAATGCATCGGACGGGATGTCGAGGCTTTTCTTAGAGCTCCTGGAGCTGGTAGGAGAGATATCATCGCTTTCCGTGCGTTCCACCAGCGCGAACGCAATTAAAATCTCCAGTGTGTTGGTTAAGCTTGGTTTTCGATGTGAAGCATCGCACGTTTTGTAAGGTGTTCTCTTGTCAAGAGCATGCAGTCCTGCATAACAGTGAGTATTTACTCCCAATGAACAAGCCAGCTCGGAGAGACGTACCTAGAAGGATCATTTCCACAGGGATTTGCTGGTCGAAGAAAACCAATATGGACATCAAGTTCAGGGCAGCTATAGCACCTCGATGCTGTAGCTGGTCCCACACGGCTCGATACGCTGGCAAGCTGCCAACCTTCGGCCGATTCTGATAGGATCTGAGGTATCTTGCCAAAGGCTCTCTGGTAGCTTTCAAATGCTGAGCGGTTACGTGAATCATTAGGGGAAGGCGTCCCATTAGCTGTACTAGCTCCAGTGCTCGGCTTCGGTCGTCATGCGTCCATGGCTTCTTCTTCTCCATCTCCATCAATAACAGATCTTGTGCCTCTTGCGCACTAAGTAATGACAATTCCATGATCTGGGGGTTGTCAAATCGAGGATCACCGCTAGCAGTGCGCTCAGTAGATGTGAAGATCATGCTGGTGTTTTGCGCGTCCGGTATGAATTTTTCCACACCGGGGGTATCAAACAGAATACCATCCAAGACCAAAAGCCAGTCCTCGAAGCTGTTAAGCCATTTTCGTACAATTTCGACAATCTTTTGAGGGTTCCGAAGTTCCTCGAAATCCTTCTCAAGATCTTCATCTTCGACAAGATCTCGCAAGGCTTCGTGTTTTGCAATGCGCCAGTACCAATACTCCATTTCTTGGATTGACTTGGCGCGTACCCAGTATATGCCTCCAGGGTACTCTGCCTTGTGATGAAACACATACTGCCGTGCTAAATGAGTCTTGCCACCACCCGGCAGACATTGGATCAATACTGCAGATGTGCCCTCCGAGCGACGTTTACGATCCATAAGCATCTTATGAAGGTCCTTGAGTTCATCTTCGCGGCCGATGAAGAAAGAATTTGGTCGAAAGGGTTCTGGATGAATGAACAAAGGATCCGAGGGTTGAGACTCTATGACTAATTGAGAATCTTGATTTGACGGCTTCGGGAGTAGTGGAACAGGAGATGGTGCGCTGAGATCTGGTGAGAGCACGATTGGCACGGGATTATCGCTATTGCGCGTCACTGTAGGAGGAGAAGAGAAAAAAGTTAGCAAAAATCGCTCACAAGCTGTAGTCATGTCTCTTCAATGTCATCGACCTCGAGCACGATGCGGGTTGGCTCAGAAGATGTATGACAGCTGGGAAAAGACCCCATGTACCGGAGACATACCTAATGCTACCGAATCTTGTCCGCCAGATTGTGTAAGCTATAATCCAGGTTGTTAGCCACCTTTTCAACACCTATTGCTATCCCGGCTGCATATAGAATCACCGAATGAGGGTTTCAAGATTAACTTACAAAGGGTCTAATTCTCTCCTCAATCTCCTGTTTCGCGCGAACGAGTCGATCTTCGTCTTCGACTCGCCAGCGAATTGCAATTACTGTTGGAGCCTCGCGAACCCAGTCGCGGATTGCTGTTGAGACGGTACGATAACCTGGGGCAGTAGCACTTTCGAATTTGCACATGCCGGAGTGCGTAGCCTCAATGCCGTAATAGATCACACCAGGAAGTTGAGGGCTTGCGGATATCGAATCAACAACATATACTCTGTTTCATGGTTAGCTTCCAAGACACCGAAGTAGTTCTGTCAAAAGGAGCAACGGCGGACCAGAAGACTAGGATGTTGGGGGTAGAGCACTCACTTTGATCCTTTGATGTCTGTCTTGTGATTCTCATGGGCCATGTGAATCCTGAAACGCTGGTAAATGTCGAGGAAATGGTTGTTGATGTTCTGAAGTGTCTCGTTGTCTTTCTTCAGAGTCTTGAGCAAGACTGGTTCTGACTCGAAGATCTTCTTTGGAATGATCACATCAGACATAGACTGGAGCATATGACCCCATGTTGCTAGACCGGAGCCGGTGTGTGGTGTTCCGAGGAATATGATACCGAAAGTAGATACATATATGGAACGGTAATCCTCATGTTGGCTGACTCGGACATCGTTGGAGTACTCGAGTGCTCGTTTAAGGAGTATACCGCCAAGACTGTGAGCCACCCATATGATAGGATTACGAGTAGAGTCTTCGCTTTTTCTGTAAGAAGTCAATGATGTGATTAAAGTCTGAGCATGGTGAAAGATGAAATTGTCGCTCGCGCTCCTAGAACTCATGGTCAGCCAATCGCCTAAGTCTCTGGAGAAGAGGTAGCGCATACTTATCATTACGAGACGAGTATACATCAGCGTTATATCCATAGACAAGAACATTGGCATGTGCGTCCTTCAGAGAGTCAGGGAGGAGGTCGGTTGGCCAAAAGATGCCATTCTTTGCAGTCCACGTCTTCTGCGGCTCGCCATTCAGACCGTGGATGAGAACAATGTCCACCCTTGCCTCGGGATGAGTATACACGGCCGTGCACTCGAACCGAGATATTTGCTTGTTGATGGATCCCTAGATTCGCCCAAGGGGACGGAGTGTCAGCAAAATGCCATAACCAACCAATCTTCTATGCAGGGGCCGGGTCCTATTCGAGAACAACAGAGTTAGGGAGACGCCGCGCGGGAGCGGCCCGCGCCTGCAGGAGACAAGGCCATCACCGCTGCCGGTAAGCAAAACATCTCCTCAACAACCTGAGGGGTCATTGACACTATCTGAAGAGGGTGTGCCAAGAGAAAACGGGACCAAACGAAAATAGAATAATGATATATGCACTTACCATGTTTGGCTGCTAGGGACGGGGTTGTGTCGACCTTGACAGTATTGTTGACCATGAGGAGTTGGTTGGGCCAGGATTTGGCAGGCTGGCAAGCTTGTTGGGGAGAAGAAAGAGATTGATGAAACAGCTGTCGAAAATTTCCCTGAAATATTGCTCCAGGTATCCCGCCTGATGATAGATTTGGCCTTTGCCCGGAGGGCTCTCAGCTGTGTCGTGAAGTGTTGTCGTCAATCAAAAGACCGACATTCGTTCCCGCTCTTTCAATTATTGCCACCTGGGCTTTCGAGTTGTTAGCCCTGAATATGCCCGGAGAAACAGGAAGATGCCAGCTAAACGAATGAAAGGACAAGCTTCTCATCTGCCTGGGCGGCGAATCATGGCCAAGGATGTACCTGTCAAGGGTCGGTATGTATGTGTCGGTCAGAGGCAGACAGACAGATATATGAATGGATATTGGTGCAAGTTCAGCGGAGAGACCGAGAACCAACAACAGAGGAAATGCTTTGTATGGAATGAGACGGAAACCCGAATAGATTCTGCAGCCGCATTCACCCAGTTGGAAGTCTAAAGAGACCTGGAGTTATGGATACCAGAGCACCACGGCCGCACTGGACTGGACCTGGACAGGAGGGAAAGGGCGAGCTGGTTCAGGAGAAAGTGTTTTGTCACAAGGCACACGTTTTGTGACGCTACGGCCCACGAGCTTGGCCCTGCTGAGCCCCCAATGAGACGTCTATGGACAGGGGCTGCATGCACTAATATCATACCGAAGACCCCTCGATGTATGGCCGGGGTAAGCTGTCAGCGTCATTGGAGAAATAACACACTCAAACGGGCCATTTACAGCTTCCCCCTTGTCCACTACATACATAGTAGAGAAGCCTTGCGCTAGGAAGCTGAGCTGTCTCTGGCGTTGGGCGTCAGTGCTTAGGTAGTTCTGGGTAGCTTTAAACTCAATGTAGGTGGGAGACTGTGCAAATTCGGCTTGATGTTTGGTATTAAACTACACTACCTAGGAATGTAGACTCTTCAGCTGTTGTGCCACTGCATGCATCTGAAAGCTAAACCCTCCACTGTGCACTTGACCGTTCCGAGCCTCACAAATGAGAGACTGCGGTCGCTGGTGGGTTTCGTATCGAAGATTTTTGTTCTGTTTTGCATGCTGAGCGGTGTCAACAACCCCTGGTTTCTGGGGAGGTCAGCCAGGTCGGTAACGAGGGACCTCACTCCATCTGCTGCGCAACAGTGCTACAAAGGATTATTTAGTCTTCCGTCTCAGCCGCGTGGGATGGCAGTGATGGTGGCTTGCAGGGGACCACTCGGGTGTCGCGGGGAATCCCAGCAGAGCAGCAGGCCCACGACCAGTCTCCCTGTCTAATTATTATTTGATCGCTCAGTCAATTTCTGGGTTTCTGTGAGACGCCGAGGTCTCAAAGCAGCTGCTGCCATCGCTGATCAGCCGCTCGACATCCTCGCCTCGAGAGGCATTAGGCCAGGAAACTCCAGGACGGGTGGAATCTAGGCGATTCTTCTATCAGATCTCGCGGCACTGAAGAACTGTGCGCGTTGCATCTCCCCGCTACTAAGAGGGAATATGGTGGTGGTGACTGATCCTGGCAGGTGACCGTTGTGCATGGTCAACATGGGAACACCCGCCTCTCTCTTGACACATGACGCGCAACGTCCCGAGAAAGCTTAAGTAGCTTCTAGTCTATTGCTGGTGCCTACCATGACACATCTAGGGTCACTGTTTCGTTTGCCTGGTCAACTAAACTCAAATGATTTTGTCTCTGAAAACTCAGGCATGGCCCTGTTATTAGAGAACTTGTGAGTCAACGCCGAATGCTGCTGATCTGAAGTCGTCACTAGCATTTACAACTGCAAGGAGCGGAATTTCACCATCGCAGAGTCCAAGAAAGAGGACATAACAATGCTGCCAAGATTGATGGGCGTGACCAATACTGTGGGAAGTTAGGCGGCCGCCGAATGCTCGTTGACAAGCCAAGATAACCATGATGATATAGCAGCCTACTCCCTCACTATTCGTGAGAAGAACCCAGCTGATATCAGATAATGATGTAATTAGGAGGACAGTCCTCTCAAAATACTGCCACTCTTCATGAGGTATTGATATATTCAGGCGTATTAACTCTGATGCTTGCGAGATCAGCTCGACCGTGAGTTAAGCCATCGCCGAGTCAACAACTACCTTGCCTGTTGGCTTGAGCTTTGACTAGGACTGTTCTCAAACAAGTCGAGTTCAACGGCGCAGCGTTAACACCGAGAATGAGACTGCTGTTCCAATTCCAGGCCAGGCCTCGGCCACAAGCCTATCAACCACTTAGTCCCTGGGGGCCAGCATTAACACATATTCCCGTGTTGAATGCCCGAATTGGATCATATCCTTATCTCTCAGCTCCAGATACCTACTGTCTGGGACCTTCTCCTTGTTGAGCTTTGTGCCATTTGCGCTTTCGAGATCGATCAAGTAGGGCTTGACCCGTCCTATCTTGTCGCCAAACTCGTTCCTCTTCTCAGTGTACCGAAACTGAATCACTGCGTGCTGCTTGCTGATGCTTGGGTGCTCGGCGGGCAAGTCCACAACTGCCGTTTCTCTTCCGACCAGCCAGCAACTTCGATTGTTCAGGTCTATCGTGTCGACGATGTCCGAGCCTTTGAACACAAATAACTTCCATTGGTCCTTCGGGGCTGGTTTGCGTGCTTCGGGAGGTTCATGGTATTTTAACGTGATGGACGAGCCATCTGCCTGAACGACAGAATTTGATGCAGCAGCAAGAGCTCCGGTGATTCCAAAGTTTGGTTTCTCTTTAGGCTTCTCTGGTACCTCTCCTTTAGTTATGGCAAACGAATCGGCTTGTGACGGTAGTGGTCCGCCTCGCCGGACAGCAGGGCGATCCTCGTCTTCTGACGTTCTGTCTTTTCTTCTTCTGCGCGCCCTGTCCTCGTCCGGCGATCGCCTTCGCCGCCGCTCCTTGTAATAACTGTCGGAATCATCCTTGCGCTCTCTTTCGTTGCGTGCTGTATATTCATCGGAAAGATCTTCTCGGCGCCTCTCACGCGCTCTGTCCCGTGAACGGTGTTTCCTGGGACTTCGTGATCTTCGTCGAGGCCTCTCTCGCGATCGATCACGTTTGCTCGGTCGATCCAATTCGTCACCAGGGTAGTGTTTCCTTTCGCGACTATAGCTGTCGTCTTCATCGTCAAGCTTGCGCCGGCGAGCGCGATGGCCGTCCAGCGAATCGTCCGACCCCATTCTAGACATTCCGTAATCACTGTTCACCTCGACCAGTTTGAAGGTCCCAATCCCCTCTTGAGCGATCGATCCACCGTTCCGGTCTCGTCGGGAATTGTTGGAATGCAGAATGCGCAAACTTGGCTGAGTAAATTGAGAAACGTGAAGAGACCTGAATTGATGCGCAAGAGCAAAATTGGGGTGGATACTCGAGCCATCTGCCCACCTAATTTAGGACATGTCAGCACCAATCCACTGCAATCTGGCTGGTAGGTACGCGGCACCATGTAATACCTGCCCTCGTAGGCAGTATGCGCCTGAATCGACCTCCAAGATCACGATTAACAACTTCCTACCAGGGATAGAATTCCCCAAGTCCAATTATCGTCATGGGTTGGCTGGGCTCTGGATTTTAGTCTAAATGGTTCCTATTGCAGAGCAGGTTCAATACAAATATCCATCATGAGCAGCAATGCCATGCGCTTCATGCTCTAGCCGCTTAATCACTCTCATCATCACGCAAGGCTAAACTCTGGGATCTCTCCCATTTCTGTTTTCATCTCTCCACCGACTTTGTAGGCTACCCTCCACCGTAGCTTGATAGACTCGACTTTCTTGCCTTTATCCCCAGCGTGCCATACCTCAATAGCTTGGGTGACACCTCGGCTTTGCTTGGGTTCTAGATTCCGCCCCGATTGTGGTTTCAGCTGCAACTCATATCCCTTTGTGACAAGCATACATTAGCACATCGCTCGTGTGGACATATTTGGGTCATGTCAGATCAGTTCTTACCTTGGTGACAGCCAACTGAAAGTGAAGCTCCGATACTGACTGAGCTGTGTTGTTTGTAAACGCAAATAACAGGCTTAGATTGTTTGCCGATGCCGTTATCCTGTTTGCAAGCATATCGATCTTCAAATTCGTATTGCTTACTACAGTTTTGTGCTCTCTTGGCAGTGCTGGTACCTCACTGGGTAGAGCTGACGAGAAGGACCATTCATCATCATCATTTGTTGCAGTGGGTTGAGCTGGGATCGGCGTGGCCGGTTTAGAGCTGAACGAGGGCGAGGCAAGGGCAGCAAATGGGTCTGCTGCTGGCTTCGACGGGACCGAGAAAGCAGACTGCTGATACTGTGGGGGCTGTGGTGTGTTGCTTTGAGATCCTGACGGCGCCGAGGTGAATGCGGAGAATGGGGAAAAGGACGGTGGTGTTGGTGCTGATGCCGGCCCCTTCGCGCTGCTATTTTGGGTCATAGATGACAACAAAGCCGGTCCAGGAATATCTGCAAACTGTAAGTCGCTATAGGTAATGTGATGAGCAAATGCACTACTCACTGGTATTGGCCCCGAATCCCAGAGCAATGCCTCCTGTCTGGCCGAAATTGCTACTGTCGCCAATGGAAAGCCCAAGAAGGTCGTTCTCGAGACCGCCAGCTTGCGGATTTGATTGAGAGGCACTGCTTGTGCCATTCGCTTCGGCATCAGCATCAAAGTCAATAAGAGATAGCTCGTTTGCTGAGCTCGTCCCAGCATCCCCAGCACTGCTCTGCGGGACATGTTCACCTCGAGCAACCTTAGCAGCTGCTTCTAGATCGCCCTTCTTCATCAGCTTGTACCTCTCCACGGTCCGATGTATACTGTCATTGATCTCCAACAATTTTGCAACAGCTTCGTGGTCGTCTGACTCTTCCTCGCACATCTTTTGGATCTTGGGCTGCGCACTCTGCAGTGCCGAAGCAAGCTCTTGAAAGACATCACCGTCTTTCATCGTGTCCCCTGGTTTGAACGATTCCAGTCTTTCCTCCAGAAGTCTGGCTTTTGCTTGGATCTTGGAGACTTCCTCCGCAGCCTTGGCACGGTAGTCGACTTTTGTTCTCGTGTCATAGCCCGCCATGATCTTCATCAATCGATTTGCTTCCTGCAGATCCTCGGGTGCCCCTCTTCGAATAAGCTCCTGCAGCTTCGCCGACTGCGCTTCCCGCTCTTCCTCCTCCATTTCTTCAGCTGATTTTAGATTCTAAAGCTGTTAGTTTGCAATTGAACGAGGCGATGAGCTGCCGAGCAACCTACATCACTGGGGTTGAGGACGGCGGCATCGTCTCTTCTGACTTCGGGGAATGTGTAGCCCTTGTAGCTCAGCAAACGGTGCATATCCCGTATGAAGCCTAGATCTTCCTTGTACCGGCTTGTCTCGCAGATTGTACTCCGCCACTCCTCTATCGCCTCGAGGATCTTCATCTGCACCCTGGTTGGGCGGATGGGGGGCCGCTCTGGAAACCGACGGACGAGCTCATTGAGGAACTCCTTGGTGGCTATTTGCAGATGAAAAGGGTATCCGCAGTTCTTGACGCAGATGTCCAGCAGGTTGAGGGCCAGCAATGCGACGTTTGGGTTGCGGTGGTTCACGTAGTTGACAATGGCCACGCCGGCCTCGCGCGGGGCGGAGCCCTTCTTAGAATTGATCAGGTCGGCGATCTCGAGATTCAGCGCAAGGTTGGGCTCGTAGTTCTCGGGGCTGCAAGCAGCCTGGATGAAGCGCTGGAGTTGCGAGGGGGCATGAGCACCGCCCATTGTCCCCCACTGGTCTCTGGCGGCGGCGCGCGCAGATGCCGCCTCCATCGTCGTGGATGCTGAGCCGCTCTTGCGGGGGAGAAGCTGAGGTTGTCTGCCGTCGCCGGGCTGCCTCCGTCTTGAGTGTCGCGATTACGGCCAGCAGAGATTTGAGAGGGCCGGGTTCGTGCAGGCTGATGAGAGTTGCGAACGAAGCTTCGTAAGGTTCCTGAGGCGATACGAAGTGATGCGCCTTTCTGGCCACGCAACGCAGCGGTTTATTTGGGTGAGGTGGGAATTATTAGCACCAAGCCTGGTGAGCTCTGCCTACCTAGGTAGTCTTAGCAGCCTATCGCACTCTAGAGACAATAAATCCGTGTGCTTGAGGGGCTAACGATCAGGTAGGCGGTAGCTAGGTACGTTGGTAGGCTCCTAGCAGGGGTCGACAGGGGCGTCGTCTCCTCACTAATCTCACCTGGTCCCGGGCCTTGCTAACCTTGGAAGTGACTGTTGACCTTATCTTATCACAGTTGGTGGGGTGGCGGCAAACAATCGAATTCTTGCGCCCATCTCGACAAGACGACACTTCGCCCAAAAGCTACACAAATCCAAAGCGCCGCCAGAGACACCACTAAAGAGATGGTCCGACACAAGAAGGATGGCTTTTCCTCAAGAGGGAAGAAGAACTATGGCGGGCCACCACGTTCAAGGGGCCAAGGACCCTCTGCGGACTCCGACAATGTCACCCCGCGCCCCTCGTACAAAGCCGCCTGCTGGGATCTAGGCCATTGCGACCCAAAGCGATGCTCGGGTAAGAAGCTGATGAAACTAGGCATGATGCGCGAGCTTCATGTTGGCCAGAGACACAACGGCGTCATCATAACACCAAATGGGAAACGGGTGCTGTCCCCGGCTGATCGGGAACTCATGGACCAGTATGGAGCCGCCGTCGTGGAGTGCTCCTGGGCGAGGATGAAGGAAATACAATGGGCCAAAGTGGGAGGCAAGTGTGAGAGGCTGCTGCCCTACCTTGTAGCTGCGAACACTGTCAACTACGGGAAGCCGTGGCGCCTGAACTGCGTCGAGGCTCTTGCCGCTGCGTTCTACATTTGTGGACACCCGGATTGGGCCGAGCAGGTCCTTGCACCATTCTCCTATGGAAGTGCCTTCCTCGAGATCAATTCAAGCTTGCTCAAGAAGTATGCAGCATGTGAGGATGACAAGGCAATCAAGAAGACAGAAGAAGAATGGATGGAGAGATTAGAGAAGGAGTATGCGGAGAGTCGTGAGGAGGGATCAGATTCAGACCTGTGGAAAGGGGGCAATGTTAATCGCCGCCCAGTCCCCGATTCCGATGATGACGAGAAGGAGGAGGATGATGATGACGATGAAAATAGCCAGGACGGCGAGGACGGCCAAGAGAACGGCGACGACGACGACGACGCTAGTGTGGATGGAATATACCTCGGCAAGAAACCGCAACCAAAAGAGGATGAGGTAGAGGAGAAGGATTCATATGCGATATCGGACGACAGTGATGATGATGCGGAAATGGAGGAAATACGCAGAAAGGTTCTCGCCTCAAAGCCTTTCTCGAATCCATCAGACTCAGACCAGAAGAAGGCGCCAGAAACTATACCCCGACCGCAGCATCTCCAGGTCGACTCAGATATTGAAGCTGATTCGGATAATGGCTCAGAGGAGGACAACGATTTTGATAATATAATGAACGCTCAACCCGTTACTGACAGAATTGGACTGGCTAGGCTTGAGAAGGAGAGAGCACGAGCCACAACTAATACTCGGACATTCATGTCAGCATCGTTGACAGCCCCAAAGAAGGGCTAGACTCGTCTACGCAGATAGAAATTCATTGCTGAAACGTGCCTTGAAGAGGCTGTACAATTAATCTTACATTTGTAACATTTACAAGAGAGGTGTATCAACAAGTATGTACAGGTAGATCACAATTGGATCTGTCTATCGCCTTTAGTTGCCGTCTTTCGAATGCCAGGCTTTGGTTGATTATAATCTACAAATGCCGTTTCTCCTGTGTCTCTTCATACGCTTGAATTTGATCGCCCTGTCGAATATCATCCCAGCCTTCGAATGAAATTCCACATTCCGATCCTTTCTTCATCTCATCAACATCCTTCTTGCCATGCTTCAGTGAGTCCAAAGACCCTGTATCATGTTAGCAGGGGCCTTGACATTTTCAATTGAGTGTGTAATTTTACCTTGGAAGACATTCTCCCCACTCCGCAGTACGCGGTATTTCGCGGTCCTGCTTATCTGACCGTTACGCACCCTGCATCCGGCAATATTCTTGAACACCCGCCCCTTCAGGTTGATAGGGAAGACCTGCAAGACCTCTGCCTCGCCAACAACCCTGGTAGAGATTAATGGTGGTAACAAGTCGGATAACCTGTCCTTCACCTCATCCGTGAGATGGTAAATAACATTATAGTCAAGGATCTTGACCCCGGCGTCCTTTGCTCTCTGCTTGATAAACCCTGCAATAGGGTTGTTGAAGCTGATGATCATGCCCTTGGATGTAGCCGCATGATCGACGTCTGACTCGGTGACCTGGCCGGCTGATGATCGCAGAACTCTTGGTCGAACCTCATTACTGCCAATTTCCATAATCGCAGCACACACAGCCTCTACAGAACCCACGACATCGCCTTTGACGATGAAGTTGACGATCTTCGTGCCAGACTCCTCAGGCTCTGGCGTATCCTCCGTGTTCTCCTTTTCAGCCTTCTCTCGCTCCTGTTGTTCTTGTGCAGCTTTAGTAGCAACAGCACTCTCGCGGTCCCGGATTTCTTCGCGGTAATGTGTCGCTATCTTTGCCTTCGACTCATCCGGCGCTTGAATGACTTCGTCGCCTGCAATAGGGTCTCCTCTCCAACCCAAAATTTCCACTGCCGTCCCTGGTGCTGCTTCTTCAATGTCCACGCCGGCCTCATTTCGGATGACTCGAACCTTTGCCCAAGTTGTACCTGCCACAATGTAATCACCTATTCGCAGAGTTCCACGCTTCACAAGGACAGTTGCTACCTTGCCGATTGGCTTGATGCTGGCCTCGAGAATCCACCCCTCCGCCATTCCGTCAGTCTCAGCCCGGACGTCTAAAATTTCGGATAGAGTAAGGATGTTCTCCTCCAAATCGTTCATTCCTTCGCCGGTCTTACCACTGACACAGACGACTTGAACATCACCACCAAAATCCTCTATTTCAATTCCATGGCGTGCTAGATCTGCCTTGACGTGGTCGACGCGGGCCTCATCCTTGTCTATCTTGTTGATTGCGACAATGATCGGAACTTTGGCAGCTCGCGCATGCTTCAGGGCTTCTAACGTCTGGGGTTTGACGCTGTCATCGGCTGCAACAACCAAAATGACGATGTCCGTGACATTTGCTCCTCGCTGGCGCATGGTCAGGAAGGCCGCGTGGCCGGGCGTGTCAAGGAAGGTGATCTGCTTCCCTGTGGAGAGCCTGACAGAGAATGCACCAATATGCTGCGTGATGCCACCATGCTCTTGGGCAGCAACAGAAGACTTGCGAAGCCAATCTAGCATGGTGGTCTTACCGTGGTCAACATGACCCATAATAGTCACAATGGGAGGTCGAGGAGGCAACGAGGAGAGGTCTGACGGCGGCGGGCGAGGCTTCAGGTCAACATCATCTCCCGTGTTCACCGTTGGGTCGAATCCATATTCACCAGCGACAAGCGCTGCTGTCTCTCCCGTCATGATACTATCATAGCTGATGTTTTCGAAGCCGAGTTCGCCGAGTTGCTCGATAAAAAGTTCTGACTTGACCCCGAGCGCCCCGGCAAGATTAGAGACACTTATAAATTCAGGGAGTAGAATCGGCGTTGGACCTGCTTCCGCAAGTTCTCTTTCTTTCTCCGCTTGCTTCTCTTCTCTCCGCCGACGGCGCTCCTCTGCTCTGAGCCAACCCTCATCCTCATCTTCCTCGTCCTGCCCGTGCGAATTTCGTCTTTGAGGCCTCGCTTTTTTCTTGGGTTTCTCTGGGCGTTCTCTACCTCGACCTCTAGCTTCTATATTCGGGGTAGATGTGGCCGCCAGGAAAGTACGAGCTTTGGAACTTTGGCCGTCCTGCTCGATTTGCGTTACAGATTTTGTTCTGTCTACCCAGCTCTCGTTCTTGTCAATGCTCGAGGCTGTGCGTGTAGTTCTGCCAGGTTCAGCCCCAACTAGTCGACTTTGGAATTGATTCATGTATGCATCATCGTCCGCTTGCTCTGTCCCTGCTTTCTTCAATGCATTATCGCCAAGGATCCTTCTGCTAGGAGGATCTGGTCGTCGCCGTCCCTCTGCATTGCCTCGGTACCGGCCGAAGGAAGATTCTGTAGGAGAACCACTATTCCGTCGATTTAGCTGCCCCCATTCTTGTGAGACACTTGTTGAAGCACGACTAGAGTCCGCGGTACTGCGCATCAGCGGCTGGGAGGGAAGCCGCCGCTCATGTCCATCGCTTTTAGTAAATTGATGAGAGCCATCGTTATTCCGACTAGGAGGCAGACCTCCGGATCCATCATTTCCCCAATTTTCACGTCGGTTGTGAGACCGGTCTCGCCCTGCCCCTCTTTCCGCAGCATTTAAAGGAGTCCGCAGTGATCTATGAACATTCGGCGGCTCCTGAGGATCTTGCGACGTGCTCCCCGGGTGACTTGGCTGGCCGATCTTGCGAACACGAGATGTCCGTGCAGGCACTGTATTCTTCGGGAGAAAATGGCCAAGTCCGTAAGAGCTCTTGGATGGGAAGGCGGGTGCAGGGCTGTCTCGTCTCCGGGTCCATCCATTTTTGTCAGCGGCCCTTGTCGTACCTATATGAGTCCGGTCGAAGTTCGAGGACTGCTCAGTGGAAGCTTGACTGAGATTAAGACTCTGACCAACAGCCGCTGTGGGTTGTGTTGTAGATGCCTTCAGGCGAGCACGATCACGAGCTAATTTCTCATGTGGCAGTAGATTGCTACCGCCATCACCATCTGTTTTCGAGCCTGGGTTGACGCCGCTCGATGGACCCTGAGCTGCAGCGCCCCATCCTCCACCCCACGAGGATTTTGTTGGAATAGACCAAGACTGCTTGGAAGAGGTCTGAGGCCTAGTTGTCTGACCATTTGGAACCCCATCTTGAGAAGAGGGCCCGCTGTTGCTGTGAGCGCGCCGAACACCTGTACGATCACCCAAGACCTGTCGTGCCGATTTCCAAAGCGGAGTGGAATTAGCACGAGGTTTAAGCGGCGCCGTAGACAGAGGAGATGTTCGCAGTGAAGTAGTAGTATACTGGAGCGGCCGCGGTCGGAGGCCTTGTGCCAGAGCAAACCTATGGCGACACAGTAGGCAAACTGAGGAAGAGCCCTGCTTCTTGAGAGATCTTGTTAGTAGGTATGAACAATGCCATGCATTCCCAAATGTGGCTTACCTGCAGTTGATGCCTTGTCATCATCCTCGATCTAAGCAGCACACGTTCGCTGGGGGTGTGCCATGGAGAGTTTCCTTGCTGTCGCAGGCAAAGAACCGAATCGTTGAAGAGTGAATGCGCTCGCGAGAGCTTGAGCTTTTGAACCGCGACTCGGAACCCGATTGAAATTTTGGAGCGCGGCGACCGACTGGGTCCGGGACCCGACAGCCACTAAAACAGCCCTCCACAGGCAGTTCCCGGGGGGTCCCTTGAACTTCTCACTATAGGCGGCTTGACCCCTGCTAGATGCGATGCTCTACAAGGAAGAGCCATTCTGCATTTGGGTCAGGGCGTGCGTAAGGTGCCCAGCCTACAGTGATTTAGAGTGGTCAATTAGGTACGCAGTGCGCCACTCCCGTTTTCTCCGACCTCAATGATAGAAATCCTCATCGACACGGCAGACTTCTTTACCGCCACGGCCCGTAACCTACACAGTTAAGAGAGACCTGGAGTATTTGGGACAGAGCAGTCTGAGCTATTATAAGCCACCTCTCACATTGCGCAAAGCTCTATCTGCTCCTCTACGCTCAACATGGCACCGAAGAAAAGGACAGCAGTGAAGCCAAAGAGCGCAGTCTCGGGGACGCTCCCAATGCCATTCAAGAAGGCCCCAGAAGTCTTACAGCCTTTTCTGGATTCTCTTTCTGAAAAGCATGTCTACATTGCTCACGTGGATTTCAAGCCTTGGGAATTCAAAAGGAAGATATTCGCCGTGCCAGTTGCATTAAACCTGAGCATCGCCCTGCTGTTCGCCTGGCGCGTTTGGTATATCGGTCCGTATTATCTGGACCTTTTACTATCCTTCCTTGGATACGCCAACGAGACCACCGTCATTGCAGCCGAGACCCCTTGGAAGGAGCTTACATTCACTGTCCTTCGGCGAGCCTTTAGCTTCATGCTGGACTTTGTCCTGGCCATCTTCGTCTGGCCGTGGCCACTCGAGTTTGTCTTTAGCCAAACACATGGCAGCCCTGTCCGCTGGAGGTGGAACGTTGGCTTTAGAGACAGGGAAATCTACGTCAGGCGGAGCCGGAGCTGGGACCGTAACATCGGCGACGTGCTGGAAAACTCGGACGGTAGGAGCGTTCTCTTGTCATATGTCGGAGTGGCAACCTCCCCGATGCTGCTCAACGAGAAGACGGGATACCTCACGATAAACGGAGAGTGGGATCTTGACTGGGCTGCCATGGTTCATGCCACAACCTTGGTGGACAAGAACGTCATTGCACTAGACGCCTTCAAGACCCTAGTGTTGATACACAACAAGGAGTCTGGGTGGCTCTGTATCGATTTGAAGATGAGTGAAAATGCTCAGGACGATGAACGGAGGAGGCACGTGTTCGCTTTCCGCGATGCGCTTGCTGCTGTGGGTAAAGAGGATTTGTTCTTTCGCTGGATTGAGATTGTCCAGTTCGAATCATCACAGCCAGGGGGCTTCGGGGCAGAAAAGCAGATTGAGGTCGCTCAAAAGATCAGGGATCTATTTCAATCTAACGGTATAGACTTCGACGAATTCTGGAAAGAGAGCGTTGGCACGGATGGCATATATGGCATGTAAAACGGTGTAAATGGGTGTACGATAGGGAGCAGTGGTTTCAGACCTGCATTGTATTACGGAACCAGAATCTTGTTGCTCGCCTCCTGAGAGGGTTAGATGGATCTGGCCAGAGAGCCGGTCTAAGAGGCCAGTTGTAATCGAGGCAGCGATGAACCAGTCGACTTTATTCGCATCGCCGTTGATGGAAATCCAAGCGGCAGGTTTCTTGTATACAGCCCTGAGTCAGCTATGGCTCTTATTTCGCCTTCTTGCCCTTTCCTTTGCCTAACGCAGCATCTCTCTTCTTCGCCTCCTTTGCCTCTATTTCAGCCCTCTTGGCCTTCTCCTGGGCTTCGCGCTCTTCTTTCTCAGCCTGAAGGGGTTAGCAGGAGTCGAGCTACAATATACTCATATGCACCACGTACCTGCTTCCGGGCAGCCTCTGCCTCTCTCTTCTCACGGATGACTCTCAGCCGAGCCAAGTCGGCCTTGGCCTCGTCTGTCTTGCCCGCCTCATGGAGCTTACGGTATCTCTCCTTAGCCTGCGCTGCCTCGAGCGACTCTCGCTCGCGGCGGCTCTGGGGCTGCACATCCAAGGCCTTCACGCCTTCGGTTGCCTCGTCCACGTCCGTTGAAATGACAGTCTTGGTCTGGTTGCGGGCAGCCTTGGAGTGGTTGGGGTTGGCAGGCATGTCCTCGTCGCTGTCCTCCTCCTCCTCGGAATCGCTGGGAGGAAGGTCTCCGACTTGGACAGCCTGGGCCTTGGCTCTGGCGATGGCTGCCTCCTTGCGGGCCTTCTTCTCCTTCTTGCGATCCTCACGGCTGGCCGCACCACCCTGGGCACCAGACTGGCCGCCTTCCTCGTCAGAGTCTTCCTCATCAGAGTCCTCCTCCTCGTCCTCTTCAGAATCATCATCGTCGTCCTTCTTGGCACCGGCACTCCACATGCTGATCTCGTTGCCCTCGGAATCGACAGGTCGCAGGTCCCGAGAGAAGTGCTTTCCACCTATGGCAAAGGAAGTTTGTTAACACTTTTGAACGGCAGTAGGAGAGGGGTGATCTGGTGTTATTCTGACATACCACCACGGGTGAACTTCCTGAACTTGCCACCTCGGCCACGCGAGTTTGCTCCTGGACCGCCGCCTGCCATCTTGTTTCGTGGAGAGGGTTTTATTTCGTGGGTTTGGATTGTGGAAAAGGTGGTCTACGTGAGGAAGAAAGTGCGACGAGGATGAGGCAGAGAGGGCAAACAACCGCGAAAGGGTTTGAAGGTGGCCTGTGATTCACAAAGCTGCAGGAAAGAGGGGCATCTACTTTGCAGATAGACTGGGCAGAAACAAGCACACGAGATGGTTGAATCAGGGATCCAATCCTGCTGTGCCTAGGTAGAGAAGAGCACTGTCGGGGCTCACACTCAGTGCATTCTCGCATGGTGCCCCGCTAACCGCCCTATCCCATCCCACCTGGGCAGCTCATTCTTTTACCCCTCCATCGTGCTTCATCATGCAAGGATTTGTTTGGGGGCCGTCTTATTGGCTGGTGCAGACCCACCCACAATTATGGATGTGACCTGACTGGTTTCTGCCATTCTACTGTGTAAAGTACCTACCGAGTAGGAGACAGGAGCCTCTACGGAGATGGAGGAGCCTGATAGTTGACGGAACCAGTCTTAACCTTACCCTTCCGATGGCTCATGCAATTTGGAATAGCTCATTACTGATTTCAAATAGATATTGCTCAGAGACATTTAAGAAATCAATCTGTCAGGCCTCCTCTCTTTTCGCTTATCTACCTCGCTGCTTAGGCTGCACATGGGCCATTCTGGTCACCCCGTCGCGGGAATCCGGGTTTCCCCAGACGATGATTACCATACGAAGACCCCCGGATACATCGTCTAGTCCTCCTAAATTTGATACTAAACTGATGCATTCATTCCAATATAGAGAAAATAGCCCTTACCCATCCATGGTAATACATTGACGGGCCATGGTTTGAACGCAAGACCACGCGGGCGACATCCATATCAGCACCATACGGGGATGGATGCCGACTCACCCTCTTCTGCAGAGAGCAAGTCGTCCAGTTCTTCCACTCGTCTCAACGGAAGCTTCGATGCTGCCAGCTTCTGACCATCCTCCTTTCTCAGCACGCCCGTAAATACCACGCTGTACCCATTCGCGGCTTCAAAGTATATCTGGCTGCCAAGCAGCTCCACGTCCTCCTTGAAGATGAGCTTGGCCAGTGTTGCCCCTTCTTTTCCCTGCACAATCATGCAGTATATCAGCTTCCCCTGATGTTGGCGAAGTCGGTACGGGTCCAGCTGTGCAAAGACTTGGACTTGCGGAAACGGCAACGGTGATGGAGCGGCCACTACTGCTTTATCACCTGCTTTCACCCACATGTCCCTGGCTCCTACGCGAAGAAGCCAATCCCAGTTCAGTAGATCCGTGTCGGATGAAAAGCAGGACTCCAGGATGAGTGCGCCTCCCAGCTCGGGCATGCGGCATGGTTCCTGACGGGCAGAAAGACCATCGCGTCTGTTCTTGTCCAATCTACAATTTTTCAATATGTCATCTCCATGCCTGACATTGGTAATGCCTCCCATGTTGTGCGAGTGTGCTGCCGATATTCCCTTTGAGGAAAATTTCGAACGAAACAGAGGATAAATTGTAAGATGTAACAGAGGCTAGATGCCTTCACGATCAGAAGTTCTGAGTTACCACTCTTGTTTGCCTGATGGCATCTGCCTCCCTATTTATGTGGTTTCCACGAGCCTACATGTTACAATAGCCAGTAAATCATCGGATTGACACTTACGCGACCCGGGCGTAAGCCGCAGGTTTAGGCAGGATGCCGCTTCGTGATAGGTCCATTTCGAGTCCCAGGGGATCAACCTGCCCACCCAAAGCTATCTAATTCGCTGTCTTAGACTCTAGCCGAGTTCTTCGCCGGGCTTGGATGATGAGGCTCAGTTGCTAGCTTCTCTGCGCTTGTTTATAAAAGGTCATAGAGTTTCCATTCATTCGAATACAATCTTCCTCTCTAGATCTCAGGGCTCTGCCCAGTGCAGCCTCCAGTCCTTCCTTCTCTTCTCCTACCTTTGTTCTCATAATTTAGTCCCAGATTTCATCCTTCTTCACACAACTTGCCCTCCTGGTCAAGGGCCTCCATTAACCAGAGGAGGTCCGCCACAGTCTAATCAATTTCGAGACAACAGGAGTCTTTTACCTTCAGTCACGAACCAGATTATACTTCACCTTACGTCAATCCCCAAGAACTACTTCTAAGTAACGCAGAAGATCGTACCTTTCTAAACACTCAATTCCAACCATCACCACACACAACACAACATAACATAACATCACCACACAACCTAGGAACTGAGTATTTATCAGGCGATGCCTACGGCGGAAGCATAGAAGACCATTCTTTCGGAAAGTCTCGATCCCAGGAACCCTTCATCCCTTTCAACCTGACCCATTCTAACTCAAACAACACATCCTTCGACTATAACTGTTCTGATTTTATTGATTTTGACGATTTCAACTCGTCTGCCTCTCCTTCGAACCACACGCTTTATTCCTTAGATCCTGACCTGGAAACTGGAGCCTCGAAGCAAGACATCTCCGACGAAAGACCTGTTCCTAGCTCTGCTGGAACTTCTGACGCTGGTAGTCAGTTCCCTTGCCCATTCTGTAATAAGAGCTTCCCCAAACAGTGGAAACTTAAGTATGTACCTATTCTTTCTTCACTTCAATCCCCAGTCTATCTGGCCTCCACCTGAAGATTCCTGATGCTAATGTTTGGATAGCGATCATCTCAAGAATCACACAAAGAGCGAGGTTTGTTCGACTTGCTCGAAGACTTTTGCCACCCCTAAAGACTTGAGGAGACACAAACAACAAGTCCACAAGCAAGGTCAGAGGGAATACTACGTCTGCACCGCCAAGCCTTGCAAGAAAGCTAGCAGTGGACACGCCTATGACCGGAAGGACAACTTTCTGAGGCATATTAAGAGCAAACACCCGGATCTACCAAAGGAAGCCTTTGGCCTGTAATTTGTCATTTAAATTAGAAGGACGTTTCTGATGTGCTCTGACTAAAGTCGCTGGCAAACTGGAATGACCAAGCCATTCGTTTAAGCAATGAAAACACTCGTTAGTCATGACCCCGGATCTTCGAAATCTTTCGTGTAGTCTCTCGTCGATAGTGAGCTGCCTCAAGACTTCAGAGTACTCTTGTCAACAAATTCAAGCGCGTAATTTAGGACTTCCTCCCAGCCTTGCTGATTCACAATACCATGCTGCAAGATACAATGTCAGATAATGTTTCTTCATGGACGAAAATAATTGCAAAGATACGGTGTCAAAGAAAAGAAAATTGCATAATGGCTTGCAAGCAGCCAAGACTAATTGCGCATCATCAGTCTGGAATATGCTTACTGTACGTCCCTCAAATTGCTTGTACTCGACTAACCCGCTACCCTTTTTGTACGCTTCAAACTCCTTCTCCACCGTGCTGGGCGGCACAACATGGTCTCGGGACCCAGAGATAAGAAGTAGTGGCGCGCGGTTGTTTTTGTCAAACTCAACATGTGTAACTCCCTTGGGATGTATGACACTGCCTAACGCTCCCTGCCAGAGAACATGGGCTATGCTCGGAATCGAGTACCGCTCGTACAGGATCTTGCTTTCGTCCTTTGGCAGGTGGTTACCGAAGCAATAGTGAAATTCGGATTCGGAGATCTTGACGGTGCTTGCATAGTCAAATGGGTTAGAAAGTACTGGGAAGGCTACCTTCACCGTGCTAAGCGGCAATGCGAATATGCCAGCAGGATTTACTGGGCAGATGCCTATGCCAACAGATCCCAGGCCATGGGATAAGAGGATCTGTACAAACAGCCCGCCAAAACTGTGGCCCATGATGATTGGAGGCTTCGGTAACCCTTTAATGATGGTTGTGTAATGGTCGACGATATCATCAATACTCTTGTTAGCCATTGGCTTTGGGTCATCACGGATTTGTTGAGGTGTGCGGTCATCGACACCGGGCCAGCCAGGGGCAAGGACTTCATAACCCTTGGCTTGGAGAAAGCCGATCCAATCTTCCCAGCAGAGGGGCGTCATCCAGAGCCCATGTATGAGAAGGACGGTGCTCTTTGAGCTGGATGCTTCAGACATTGTGGAAATACTGGGCTTGTTTCCGCCGATCAATGATGAGTAGAGTATAATTGAGTAGACCAACTCTCTAGAAAAGACGCGTGCGAAGAAGCAGAGATTATATACATGCAAAAAGGACGTGTGCTTGCGTCCTTTATGTATCAGGTCTCCATGTCTACCTTGCACCAGTGATAAGAAGCCAGATCAACGCAAAACGGCATTCCATCTCACGGAGGTGGCACGCTTCAGAATCATTTATCAATGACATTACTTCAATTAGAATTTGGAGTGATGCTCCTAAGGGGGCGGCCGCAGCCCGGTGTGTGTTACACAACAGTATCGCCGAACGCCGCCGTGTTCGCCGGGCCCAATGGGGCGTCAATCCCGGCGGCGTGATTTATCTAAGATTGAAAGCTGCCCAAGCTCCAAGACGCCTCTCATACTAGACTTAGATTCCCGCAGTTCCCAAGACTTTGCCATGCAATGTCGTGAGTAAGCAAACCGTCTCTTGTATGTCTCAATATTGCTCAGTCAGCCATCTCAGATGCTGTTATCGCATGCCGCGAGCGAATTATAACTCTTCACAAGCGCCTCAAACGCCTCGGCAGCATTTCTGGCAGATTTACCGTATTCGTTCCCCTTTCATATAGCCTTCGACAGAGCATTCGATATAAATGCCTTTTGCCGCTAAATAACAAGATCGAGGAATGATATTAAGTTCTGCATCATGAGAAGCACAACCCTAACTGGTAAACTGCGAAGCTCAGTTTCGAAGAGGTTGGACAGAGAGTAGATCTAAATCTAAAGCTATGAAAAGGACTAATCTAGTAACCTGTTGTATAGACGATCGGCATCTCTCAGAGACGGATATTCAGTGATTCTTCCTTTGGACTTCCGAAACCAGTCCATCCGTGCCATTGTAACTTAAGCTTCCAAGCCGCATTGAGGAAATATTCATGCTTGTCTGGAAATCCTTTCGCAAGCTCTAATAGGCTTCTAAGTGCTCTTAGATAGTGCGTATCCATCAAGATTCCGTCAAACCTATCGCATTGGCTGCGAAAATCTGAGAACACACCGTCCCATGTGATTTGTTCATTAGAGAGCGACACATTTGAAACAAGAGATTCATCCAGGCACGGACGTAGCTGTGTAATGTACGTAAGAACAATAAGGAGCCAAACACCCCTGACCAATACCGAGCCATATAGAGCGTTGTCTGAGCTTTGAAGTAGAACACGCAGCCCCTGAACGAAGCTCAACGGAATGCTTAGGTAGAAATCGAAAGCGGGTTGCTCTTTTTTGTGAGCTCCGCACAGTAATTGAACTGCTAGCTGGGCAAGTTGATTGACAATGGCAGGAACGTCTTGTATGTCCAGCTGGTGTATATAATCAATCACGGCCATTCGGGCTGCGCTGTTAGAGAGCACAAGATAAACATTGTGAAAGCCGGGTCCAGATCTCATCAATCCACTGAAACGTCCATCATATGCAATCCTCCGTAGAATCACATCCGGACAGAGAGAAACTTCTGGAGTCTGTACTAGTTGTGGGTGTGTCAACAAATCACGTATAGCATTGCTCCAATCAGCAGCTGCGAGAACGAGCGACTCAACAACGAGTAGGGAGCTCTGTATCTCAATAGCATCACTGAGTATGAGAAAAGCCTGTCCGTAACCACCGAAAAGACCGTACATAAGAGGGTTCGGTTCTGTTAGGAGCTGATCAAGAGCGAGCGCTTTTGCGTTGCCTTTCATTTGGCCAAGATTCATGCTGAAGTAATCCATATATGCCCTCTGAAACCTTGCAATAATGAACGCGAGAACGAGCATGAGGCAAATAAAGACTGACCTGATATCTCCAAGATGTTTGTTCTTGTCATCCTCGGTCGTTATAAGTCCAGGGGAAATAACCCACGATCGGAGAGGTCCTTCTTTAGCACTGTAAGCAGCCTTCAGTTGGGCAGGAGTGCCATCCAATAGAGCAAGAGTTGTCAGGGCCTTCTTTTGTTAGCTGTAGACACCGGAACTTGGAAGCTTTCTCATTCTAACCAAAGGTATGCCATTGTGCTCTCCTCTTTCCTGGATCAGGGCATGTTGAACATGATTTTTCGTCACCAGGCTATCAAATGCTGTGCGAGATCCTTCTTGACCCATGATGGTTTTATGAAAGGGTGAAATTACTCGAGCTGTATGCCTGAAAAGGATTCAGGCTAGGAAATCCATGAAGAAACCAGTTGCCTCAATTGTCAAGTGTCGCAAGGAAGTTGGCCATGTCTTTGTGTAAGTGCCATGGCTACTTATAAGCACGAGTTTTAGCATATGCTCTCACGACTACAACATGACACGTTCTTAGTTCTACGTGGACCACCATCTTGACGATGTAAAATATCCGGATACATGGCCTCAAGAGAGCCCACGTCCGCAATCATGTCATCGAAATAAACCACGCCTCTCATCATCGCCACGACATGGGTGGCGTCCAAACATGTCAAGTCCATGCGAGGCCAAAGAGTATGGAAGGCTCGAGTCAGTAGGCCATTCCGTGCGCAGTAAAGACTCCTCGGCTCGCACGGGCTTCACCGCTGTGGAATCATGTTGAGCTGGAGCATTTCAAACAAGCTTTCTGGCGGAGATGAGAGCAGCTGCCCGTATTCGAAAGCGACAGAACTATTCTTGCAAGAAAGCCGATTGGCCAATGTGAAAGGACTGGAAAAGGCAGGGAGATTATGACAAATGATCCGAAAATGGACTGGTAGTCATCTTAGATCGTCAAGTTGAAAGTCAGGAGTAAACACGAAAATACGATACGTGGAGGGCTCCGGCAGCAGAAACCTTAGATAAGGTAGCCAACGTGCTGGAAGATATCTCGATAGGCTGGATCATCGATAGGGCTGAACCCAGCATCCAGAGGCAGAACTCGCCGTGCTTACTGTGCGCGCCTACGTAGTTGGATCGCCTTGAGACGCAGCTGGGCAGTCGCTGGTCCGCGCTCTGTCCGTCAACCTGCCGAGCCGAGCTTGAGTTGACATCTCCACTATGGGATGTGTGGGTCACTCGGCTCCGGGTCGCCAAATCAAACGGGATGCCTTGTGCGTTCTGGGGCTGAGATTGGAGGAGACATGCAGTGATACGATGCATCCTTGCTGACGTACCGAGGCCTCGGGGGTTCAGTCCCACCATATGCACGGAGTCGGCGACATCCCGCGCCTAGCTCAACTGTCAGGCCTTCCGGCAATGTAGTGCTTTGTTCAATTCTATCTGCTCAAGTACAGACAGTTCCATTCAAATGTTTCGCTCCGCATGTCCGGGACGGCTGAGCCATTGCCTCTGATGTCATGTCTCTCATGATACATGTTCTTCTCTGTCACTGTCTCTCAATTGCGGTCGTCCAAGGCGGCACTTCGAAATAGACGGTCGTTCCCCCCTAAATATAGCACTATCCATGTGCTAAAATAGAGTATCCGTCCGTATATATGGTACAGTGCTCCTAAAGTCTCTTGCTTCACTCGTGGATTTTGAACTGGTCATTGTTGTGGTAGATGTCTCAATCGCTTAATCGTTAAATCGTGAATCTGTACCACATCATCCTCGTTAGACAGGCCTTGACTGTCCTTGTCTTACAAGGCAATTTCCCTGACAGGACTTGTATAACACAGATTTTCCCTGGTTAGTAAATACTCTTGCCGCGTGCCGAGATGTCTGTATTTACCTTTTTAGGAAGTCCTCATAATGCCACGAATTCCCATCGATCGGCAGGCCTCCTGATAACTTCGTGTTACACAATGCCTGTCACTCAATTTCCCCATGCTGTCTTGTCTTCCAGGAAGCGAGGGCAAGGTTACACTTGCGCCCACGCCTAATTATCTCGAGTCTCAAGGTAGAGAAGCTAGGTATTGCTAGTCAGGTCATCTTGCTCTCTTCTCATCTGATGAAGTACTCATGTCGGTCTATGCGAATCTCTGTCTCATAAATATATTGAATATGAAGCCAGGAATTAGCGTGGAATTCAGCCTCTATACCACCTTCGGAGATCTTATTTTGAATAGAGCAGATTTCCGCCATGGTCCAGTATGCTTCCTCGTGGCACAACTACCTTCAGCTGTGGCGGACACGATGAATACCACACTTTGATCCACTGCATGTTACTCTTGTCTTTCTCGACGGTGATTACATGCAATCTAATTGTCTGGACGGCTGGTCATGCAACCGGAATTGTATACCTTACGAGTAAGACTTACGGCCAAGCCGCAATATTCTCACCATCCACCAGCTGAGATTCGAAATTGATGAGCTTGCCAAAACGTATTTGTGAAGTCTGAAAGACGTAAACGCCTGCTCGAGTGAGCCTGCCTTATAAAGTGCTGCTTGCACGCACGTTACGTGGACGCATCTCCTTTCTCTGGTTCAGAATCGACAACCGACTTTCCTTAATTATCGGTATAATCAGATTTGTGGAACTCAGTCACTCATTTCTTTGTCTTTTGGAGCTACGATGCGTTCCCATTTCATTGCTGGGCTTGTGATCGCCATTCTGGTGGATTTCACGATAGCAGCCGCGGATCTCCTATTTTGGAATAACATGACCTACAACGAATACAGACGATCAACCACAGTTCTTAATTACACGGGTATGCTAGCATATACATCTTCAATAACTCGAACCGGCTGACCTTTTGAAGCTCATATTGCCACTCCTGAGGAATGGGACAGCATGACCACAGCCGACTTCGCCGAGTACAAAGCAATAATCATGCCAGACCCCAATTGTGGTAGGATAGAGAGGATCAATTTTTTTGACAAGACGAAGGATGTTTGGGGGCCTGCTGTCTTGGGAAATATCATTCTCATTGGCACGGACCCTGATTTTCATTCTTCGAGCCGACCAGGTGCCACGACTTTGATAGACGATGGTGTTCGTTTCGCGGCATCTGGCAATGGTACCGGACTTTATTTTGCTCTGTCCTGCTACTATGATTCAATCAGTTCCTCCACGGTAAACGCATTGTCGTACTTCGGAAGAATTACAGTACGTGGTAGGCTAGCCTGCTACAACAGGGCACATCTTGTAGCCAATTCATCGGCACTGAGAAAGCTTAACGACGCTGCCTTGAGTGACTGGTCCTGCAGTGTCCACGAAGTCTTCACATCTTATCCAACAACTGGTCTATATGGGTTTGAACCTCTGGCCATTGCCGAAGGAGCCACAGGGCCTGGGCAACAGTCATATGGTGACAATACCACGGGCATCCCCTACATCATCGTGAAGGGGGCGACACCCGCCGGTTGTGGAAATGGCATCTATGAGCCCAAGTTTGGCGAAGAATGCGATGATGGCCCACTCAATGGCACGCCGGACAGTGCCTGTTCCACTTCGTGTAAGTGCCTGAACGGAGCTGTTGTACCGGGCACCTGTCACTCACCAGGACCAAATTCGACGTTCACAACGACGTTGTTCACACCTTCAATATCCTCGTCATCAGCGTTCTTCCCGCCTTCA
Organism: Phaeoacremonium minimum UCRPA7; assembly: GCF_000392275.1. NCBI lineage: Eukaryota > Fungi > Ascomycota > Sordariomycetes > Togniniales > Togniniaceae > Phaeoacremonium > Phaeoacremonium minimum. The sequence continues at coordinate 183,798 of NW_006921069.1, read as the reverse complement.
AGCTTTGCTTCGGCTAGCTCAAGGTTTGCCTCCCTGGTTCCTGTTCTAGGTGCAATACTAATAATAACAGCACTGGCCGACCAGCAACCACACCATTTTATCCGAATTCAAGGTATATATCCCACCGAATTAATCTGCATCGCCATCAACGAATTAATACTGATGATTTTCGGGCTTAGTTCCCTCACGACAGGCATTTCATCTCCGGCTTCTACAATTTCTAGGTATTGCTACCCATGTTAACCGATACTTGAGAGCTAACACAGATGTCGTAGCACCATATCATCTATCATTAGCAATACTTCATCAGCAATTCCGACTTCAAGCTCACCACCATTCACAAATTCAAGGTAATGAGGGATGGATACCTTCAGCAGACATTGAAGCTAACTTGTTTCGAGTGTCACGCCTTTTGTGTCGGCCACGACACCTTCTTCGTCACTTAGTATCACTTCAGGTTCTAGTTCGGCAGCACCATTTCCTTCAACATCATCCTTGACGGGCAATTTCTCCAGTATCATCTCTAGAACTGGTTATTCATCGTCAGGTGGTATTTCAACGGGATTACCGATATCTGAGTCTGATACATCGACATCACTTACTTTCACGGGTGCCAGTAGTGTCACTTCCACTCTTGTTACAAGTTTGGAAACAACTGGAACCACAACCATCGTGCGAACTTTGACATCCTCGATAACACTACCAAATAATCCTTCAGCAAGCTTGTCGACTTCTATCTCGGCAACAATTTCCTTACCGACACTGAGTTCTGTAGTGACAACTTTACCGACTAGTACCACTTCTTCCTCTTTCTCAAGTTCTGTCTCTTCACTTTTCAGCAGCCTGACATCTGGTTTACCGAGTGGTGAATTGTCGACAATTATCGGTACTACTGAAACAACAATCATAAGTAATCTGCCGACTGGGGGTAGCTTGAGCTCTGCTTTCGAGAGTACCGTTTCGGGATCCGTATCTCTATCGATCCAAACCTCAACACCGTGCCCTGGAACTACGAAAACTGTTACTGTGCCTGGTTCACCTTCTTCGCTTGAAAGCCTAGGAAGCACTGGTGTAACCGTCACGGCTTCCGTTTCTCTTTCGGTCTCACTGCCCGCCAGCTTATCTTCGGTTTCAGGGTCACCAATACATTCCAGCTACCACGGGTACCCGAGCAGCATCACGACTACGTCTGGTTCAAAGTCAATTGCAACCTCAAGTTCTTCAAATACTGGATATCAGTCAGTATCATCTAAATCTAGTCCGTCGTCTGGCCCGCCATCGGGCACTATCACAAAATCGCTTTCACAGAGTCATTCGGCGCAAACATCCTCTATTCCTTCGGTCAGCTTTGAAAGCACAATAAAGACAACTCTCGAAACTACAGTAACAACAACAGAATGTCCAGAATCCTCGGGGCCTGAATCTACCCCTATATCCGTGACATCGTCTATGCCTAGAGACACCTCAATTGTGCTGATCCCAGAGTCCAGCTCTGGCTTGAGTACCCGGGTGTCTTCAACATCTAATAGTCTCTCGGAAATTTCAAATTCCAATTCCATTCCTAATGTCACGCCGACTTCATTGCCTCTCCCAGGATCTAGTCTAACGTCGCCAATTTCGCATTCTGTCCCAAGCTCTCTGACCGAGGGCGTTTCCAGTACTGGTTCACCGTCGGGTTCCCAGCCAGCGACATTCACAATGTCAACGACAAGTCCATCCCCAACAGAGGACTGCAGCGTGATAGGAGTACAAATTATCATTATCATCAACATAACTGAAGTTTGCCCAGAGGATAGCACGAGTGAGTCGCATGACTGTGTCCGAATATTGCATGTCTAACGTCGTGTCCAGCTACCGAGGTTGTCACCGAGGTGATCGAGACGTTGACACGGTCTGTATGTCATACATCAATGTCCGGACTCGTCACAGGACCTAGCTGGTCAGCTACAACCACCATGGTAAGTGCCAATTCGAGGCTTCAACCCATTCTCACTGACACTCGCTAGACTTCATACATGAGTTCACGAACTTCTACAACAAGTCCTGTCGCTTTACCATGTATCACTTGCGTAGCTTCCATACCCACACTTTTGACAATCTCCGGCGAGAATCCTGGCGGTCCCTGTATCGGTTGTGACTCCTCTGTCATTAGTACTCGAGCTGGAAGTATCACAACTACTGGTACTAAGACTGTTACAAAACACGGGGCTAGTGCTCTTTCAACGATCACACAAACAAAGTTGGAATCTACGCCTGCAAGTTCGTCACAAGGAATCAGCACAGGAACAGTACCAGGAGCGAGGGCGTCCGAACAACCTTCCACTGGTGCTGGGTCTTTCACACCTGAGCCATCAAGTGCTATTGTTCCCCCTGGGCAGCCTGGAAATACAATACAACCATACTCCTCGAATGATTCTGGTAATGGGGTTAGTACCCCTGGAGTTAGTGCTTCCTCGACAATACCTCCACCTACGTCGCCAGTAACAGAGTTGTCTACATCTCTTGTAACATCTTCAACCAGCTCACCATCTAAGCCACAACCAACGACGGCAACGTCGTCAATCTATCACACAGCAGGCGCGGTGCATACTTTGGGTAGCCACCCGCTACTTGGAAGCATCTGGGGCTTGTTATATGCTTTGCTTGTGTTGTAATAAGTAGTGATCTGACATTATCACGTCAATTATGGACCGTGGTTTCAATTTGGTACTCCTCTTCGACTTACATAGTAATATAAATAAATCTGGCACACTTCGTGTTATTTAGAGGGCAGGGGCCAGAGCGGCATGTGTTTGATGATTTAGTTGGGAAAATGCCTTAGGCTGCAGAGCCAGACTAAGTATCTTTCGTATACCAAGTTGAAGTGGGAAGTAACATAGACATGGGATAGACGCGATAAACCCGTCATGCTGCATTTTCGAATATCATCGACAATCACGAGATGAGTGCCAAGCTCAGCCAAGACCAAAATTTTGAATGGCCTGGGACAGACACAGCTTGGCAGGAAACGGTCCATGTAGAGACAGATTATCACAAATTGAACATATATCTGAGCTCCCGAAATCATGATGGAAGACATTTCAGCTTTCCAACTCATGGCACATTTTGACTACAGTTTCCTATCACCAAACCTAGATTTCGTGTAAACATTCCCCCTAAAATGTAGATCGGCACAACGGTCAAATCTCATACCTTCTCGAGATTCAAAACTTAGATAGGCATTTCACGGCTACCCTCGGTAGACTCGACTCCATTGACAACTGCACGAAGTGGGATGCTTCTCCGTTTGCACTATCAAGCTATCCGATTACCGGCGCCTGCGGGGTAAGTCGCTCATCCTAAGCAAAACTAAAGTCAGCAATTTGCAGAATCCTACCCAACAAAGGGACGGTGCTGAATGGTGCAATCGCCTATCTGTGCAAGGTTGTCTTGTCAAGACGCTCCAAGGTGACCTGAGAGTCAATGCTCCACCAAGTCGGACCGCCCCCGGACCATCCAAAGTTTGGAGTGCTGTCATACGATCGTCAGAAATGTGGATATGCCACGATGTGATACGTGGAGGATATTGAAGCGATGGTTGATGAATGATCGTAGTGCCTCTGTGACATAGGCTAAGTTATCTATAAAGTGTCCCCTCACCCCCCCTTTCCCGAACTAGCAACTCCTCTTTCCTCAAGCTTCCAACATCAGTCGACAACAAATCAGCTCTACTTTACCCTTTCACGGTCGTGAGACTCTTCGTAACAAGTACTCTCTGAGGCTCCGCTTCTAACATTGTAGTGCTAACATGTAGTCCAGCAAACAACCTGCTTGGTACTGCTTCCCAAATCGAAGGCGCAATGGAACTTTTCAATGGTTTTGCTATCCATAATGATCAATCATTATCAGGTAAATATCTGAAACGTGAGCCGGTGCCCGTCTTCCTGTACAATGCCACTGGGTTATACCCAACAACACTGTGCAGGCAGATGAGCTGAGATTATACGGCCTAACTTGATCTGGATAATACCAGCGAAAGGAATCGCGTTTTCCACCCCAAGTGGCATGACACAGAGAAATCTAATTATCACAGATATACAATGGCCCCTTCAGCCACTTCCGTCGAGCCCTCCAGCGCTCAGGTCGCCGTCCTAACTGCCAAGAAGGCCAATGGCGCTGAGACCAAGGCCAATGGCCAGACCAAGACTATCGAGAGCATGATGGGGAAGTGGGATACCTTCACGTTCAACCCTATCCGGGAGAGTCAGGTTTCGCGTGCTATGACCCGTCGCTACTTCTCGGATCTTGACACTTATGCCGAGTCTGACATTGTCATCATTGGAGCCGGATCTTGCGGTCTCAGTGCCGCGTACACTCTCGGAAAGGCTCGTCCGGACTTGAAGATTGCTATCATTGAAGCTGGCGTTTCTCCTGGTGGAGGCGCCTGGCTTGGTGGGCAACTCTTCTCTGCCATGGTCATGCGTAAGCCTGCTGAGGTATTCCTTGACGACATTGGCGTCCCATACGAGGACGAGGGCAACTTTGTTGTCGTCAAGCATGCCGCACTGTTCACGTCCACGGTGTTGTCAAAGGTGCTGCAATTCCCCAATATTAAGCTCTTCAATGCCACAGCTGTTGAGGATCTGATCACCCGCCCCAGCGCTGGCGAGGAGGACGGCGTCCGCATCGCTGGTGTCGTGACCAACTGGACACTGGTCTCGATGCATCACGATGACCAGTCTTGCATGGATCCCAACACCATCAACGCCCCGCTTGTCATCTCTACTACCGGACACGATGGTGAGCAATTCAATGGGAGGCTAGATGAACACTCACTGACACGAGTTGTGTAGGCCCATTTGGCGCTTTCTCCGTCAAGCGCCTCGTTAGCATGAAGCAGCTTGAACAGTTGGGCGGCATGCGTGGACTTGACATGGCATCGGCTGAGGATGCCATCGTCAAGGGCACCCGCGAGATCGTTCCTGGACTGATCGTCGGTGGCATGGAACTCTCCGAAGTGGATGGAGCCAACCGCATGGGTAAGTAGAGACTTTATCTCATTATAGGATAGTGACGTTTCCTGACATCTTGGCAGGCCCGACCTTTGGTGCAATGGCTTTGAGCGGTGTCAAGGCCGCTGAGGAGGCTCTCAAGGTCTTTGACTTGAGGAAGGCCGAGAATGAGCATTAAGATGTTCGTGAGACTCTGTTCTTGAAAGAATTTGGCGGAGATCTTTAAGTCATTCCTTTCACTCCAAGCACACAAATCTAAAGATTGTAAAGACGCTCATTTAGCCGATGGCCGTGGCTTGTCCACTTACCCCCTTAACTGGGCAAACATACAAACATTGCTTTCCATAATGAACCTTGGATGTGTACTTGTGCTTGATCGATCATTCTATCTGTGATTTTGGAATAGAATCGCTGGAAATGAAATGAAAGTCCACTGCATCGTAGGTCGTGAATGTCGTTTTACTGTCACTATGAGGAAGGGGGATTGTGGACTATTAAATTGTTAGTGTTAGCGTAAAGTCCTAGTAACAATCTAGTGGGTTTGCGCTACCTCATTTCTCCCCAACAATAAGTCTCACCAACACCTTCAGATTTTAAAATGGCGGACCATATAACTGCCGAACAAGAACAGACAACCCTTCTAAGACACGTACAGAACGTGTGGGATGGCATAAGGGCTAACTCTGCCATCTATCGAATTCTTTTGAGCGACATCCGCCTCGTCTCTGCCACTCAAGGTCGAGTGATTGCACAATTAGACATTGCACCTGTTCATATCAACTCTAAAGGGATTTTCCATGGCTCTGTGTCAGCAACAATCGTAGATTGGGCAGGTGGTATGGCAATTGCTGCCACTGGTCTAGAAAAGACAGGTGTTTCCACGGATATCCATGTTTCGTATGTGTCCGCCGCTCGGGAAGGAGAGATTCTCGAGATCGAGGCGTGGACTACGAAGGTGGGCAGGACACTTGCATACACCCAGGTTGAAATCAGGAAGACTGGCAAGGAAAATGGCGAAAATGGACCTGTAGTCTGCACAGGAAGTCACGTAAGTAGTATTTCAGACACGTTGAGTGTTGCCTTCAGTGTTTATCTTTCGACTCTGCTGGACAGAGTGTCTACCTCGGAAAGCGTGGATTTACTCTCGAGTTAAGCTCGAGCAAAAGCTTGCCCACACTCTGATCGTCTCACTGAAACCATTGCTGACTCTAATCGTTTTAGACAAAGTACCTTCCATTCAGATGATTTTCACAAGTTGTCCGGCTAAGGCATCTAGGGTATTTCCAAAGTGATGACTGCATAATGGCCATTCGTATGAAATCAGTATCTGAGGATGTATGTAAGTGATGAAGCTCGTGTTGGTTAAACATCTCTTGGTGGAACAACGCAGCTAATAGATGCGCAGAGACAATAGAATAATACACAAAGGTGCTCCCCTAGAAACATTCTCACCATCTACACTTTCTGGAATCTGCCTTTTCTTCACAATTCAGATACTCGGCTTGCGAATCTCACAGCTGATCGACCAACTTCTCGGCGGCGTCAGTGATGTTGACACCCCATCTCTCAGCAGTTGTCTTATCGAATAGTTAGCGTCGAGCCCTTGTGATTTGCTGCAGTAGAACTCACCTGGATGTATAGAACTCCGTCCTCGACCACGACCTCACAATAAGAGGCATACTTGAATTTGTCGACTATTCGGAAGGCGATCGCTTGTTTCTCGACCGCTTCATTGAAGCCCTCTTGCAGGAGTTCATCACTTCCGAACTTCTGCCAGTCCAGCTGGGTGGCAAGTCCATCAAAGTATGAGAAGGTCCAGCTCCCGATGTTAGTCTGCCAGTCAGATCGCAAAGATGTGCCGCTCTTCTTGCTCTCTGCCGTCAGCTTGGCATAGGTGTCTTGGAAGTTTGGCACAAGCTTGATCTCTGGCCTTGACAGTATGGTACCGATCTTCTTCTGCACATCCCCAATCTTGCTCTCGTAGTCGTTCTTGATACTAGAACGGGCCTCATAGCTGAAGGTCTCTTCGCTGCCTTCTGGCGCAGGCGCTTCGTTCAATGCCTTGTGAAGGTACTCCTTCTGGACTGCATCGCTGATGTTGACTGCCAGTCTGGTCTCGCCGAACAGAATGCGGAGCTTGCCATCTTTCACGTCACAGCCGCAGTAGCTGAACTTCTGCTCCTCATCCAGGTCCATGGTAAGGATATGGGCAGAGCAGAACTTGTTGAGCTCTTCGAGGCCGTCTGCGCCGTAGTTGTCCTTGAATGACTTCAGCTGGTAGATGGCGCTGTCAACATACCTAAACTTGAGAGTAAGTTGACAGTTCACACGCAGAGCTGAATAGTTGCCTCAACGTACTCGACAAGACAGCTGCCCAGAGACTCTTTAGCGTAGCCCTCGACGGCATACGGATAGACCGCCTTAGGATCAATGTCGACGGTCCATGACACGCCCAGGACGTCTGATAATTGCTTCTCAAGATCAGGTAGCTTTGTCTCCCAAGTATCCCGGACTTGTATAGTGATCAGCCTACATTCCATTCAAATGTGCCGGACAGAAGACGAGACTCACTGTTCTTTCGCAGAGCTAGGGGAAGCTTGTCGGCAGGGGGAAGTCTGGTAGGCATGCTGAAAGAGTTGCGGCTATAACCGGCGTAAGAATCGAGAATCTTCAGAGGTTGGTGATGTTAATCATCTTGCTTGGAGCTCGGCGAGGCATCTCGAGTCTTTATAGCTACGCGGAAACCTTCCGATCAAGGCCTGACGACATCGTCGAGGCCGTGTCTTCCGTTTCCGTCTCCCTAGATCACTTGGCGATAACCCCACACAGAGAGGCGGCGCATTCTCACTAAAGACGCAGGGTGTTGTGCTAGCGATACAGTAGGCCACCCAAGCCCCTCCAGCTGAACCTTCTTGGACTTCCGTAGCCCAGCCCCAGGCCCTTTGTGGAAATTGTCTTGTCAAGCGGGTAGGGGCTTTAGCGCCATCACTGCCTGCATCACAGGCGCCAAAAAGCGCCATTTCGTCAACTGTCGAGGTATCCATACGCTAAAACACAGACCTTTACCACTTCAGGCGTCGTTTCGCGACTGTGTCAGTTGCTGCCAAGACTTAGTCTCAACGTGTTGGCAGAAACCACGCGGAAATGGGTGGACTCAGTGCCGCCGCGATGCCTGACTGGAATCTGCCTTGTGGCTTGGAAGTCTCAGGGGCCGCGGCTGGCAGAAGGGATGGAGGCAGCCTTGGCGAATGAATGTCCGTAGGCACAAGAACTTGATATTAAGTATGGGGTCGGGATGGAGCAACTCATTCTACATGAATCATATGCTACATTCAAACGAGGATTGAGGTGTGCAGGATGACTGCGCTGTAAGTCCACCTCTTCTTTGGTTTGTCCGACTTACTGACGTTGAGAGAGACCACTCAAGGTCAAGATTGGCATCCGAGACCATTGGTCTACTGATTCATGCCCTTTGCAACAAACAGTGAAGACGCTCAAAGAGCTACTCGGTCTCGATGTTGTGATTGAACCAGAGTGGCAGCTCCTTCTGGCCGAGTTAGACAGCACTTTTCCCGACAAGGGCACTTTCGTCCCCACCATCTCCAGTCATGTGGAGACATGGTGTAAGAGCCTGATTGAGCTGCTCGAGAATGAAGCCAATACGGAGTGGACGGAGACGCTCTTGGAGAAGCTCAAGGCCTCATATTCCAGGTTGCGGCTCTTTGTTGATGTATGATCCAATACGAAATCAGGCCGGAGTTGCGACGAAGAGGCTAAGAAACTTCGCTAGGTTTCAAAGACACAACAAGCTTCAACCTCGTGGTCAGAAGCCCGCGGTGCATTCGTGCTTGAAATTCCCAAGGACTCTAGCGTACAACCCGCACAGCTCTATCCAGTCTTCGGCGGTGATCTTCTAGATGCTTTCGAGGAGAAGAAGCCTCAATCACTACCCTCACACTCCGGCCCTCCAGCAACCACAGGTGACGATTGGGCTGATGTAGAAGTGGATGAGTCAAGCGGCAGACCTAGTGTCATTGACAAATCCGCTGGGCAGCTTCATACTGTCGACTTTCTGCCCAGTGCTACGTTGGTGCCACGTCCGGATGATCTGCTCCTGAGACCGCCTTACCACATGATCATATATGGACACGGGCGAACCCATTTAGAGATTCAGTGTAGCCATAGCCCAACTCTGCAGTTTTTGGCCGATTATTTCAAGAGGTGGTCCCGAGTAAACCACCAGGACACCCGAAGTGTAAGTTGATGCAGCCCCATATACAACACTCGAAGGTTAGGTCGATCCTGACTAACTGGCCACAACAGCCACCTGCTGTTGAGGTAAAATTGCAGCAGTCGTCTTTTGGACTGGGACTTATGCATGATCGACTCGTTCTGTCGGCTGAGAGCAGATATGCGCAATTTGAAGTGTCTCCCACTATCGTCCTAGCTCTTGTCGAAGGTATCCTGGGCTATGAGCGGATCTATTCAGATGGTGGCCAGTGGACATATCGGAGAGATACTGCGTTCAAGAACCTGTAGTGCCTGCTCTTGTAATCTTGAAACTTGTTAAAGTGGCTATTGAGAAAACGCGTTGAGTTGTACACTCGGAACTTCATCAATTCGTTCGGTGTATGATGGCTATTCTTAACACTAAAGTATGACTCCGATGACTTTCTGCCATGTTTCCATTGCCTTGAAAATTCCAGAACAAAACCAGCAAAAAGAGAGAGATATGAAAGGTAGCGCTGCAGTGTTCACCTCCTTGCTCTCAATGATTGGTGTAGAGTAACTCCAAATTTTTCTCCCATGCAGGGGAAGATTCGTTAACCTTTGTTGTAACCAGAGATTGCTCCGCAACCTTAGACAGAATTCCTCTACGGAGGGTCTCGCAAATGTTGGGATCGTAGAGCTTGCCCTTCCACGGATGGCCATGCCACGTTAGAGAAAGGCCGCTCAAAATGACTGAAAGGGTGAGTTGGTCATCGCTCGCGTATGTGTCGCAGGTTTTAAAGACTAGAGCGTCGTTGTTTGACTTTTCTGTCCGAATGATACCAAGCGCTGGGTCGAGATTTGAAGCATTTCGTTTGACCCAGTCATTCACCAACTCTCAAAGTATCGCTCGGATTGCGACGATCGGACTCTGGTTTGCAATAGATTATTGCCATAGTTGTTTGTGATCATAAAGCCGAGTGTGACATCCTAACTCGTTGTCAATGACGTGAACCTTGCAGTGCAAAAGTATGACTCGGTTGCGAGGACCCGGTTCCTCCGGGAGCCCCTTGACTTTCAAGGGAATCAGGTAAGTTTGAGGATAATTCCGAATACTGCTGAAATCCGAAGACGATTCTTTGGTGAAGGCTACTTGTCCAATGCTGTGCATTATTCCACGCGAAGCTTGAACACCGCCAGGGGGAGAAACGGGCGCGAGAATTCTCCAAACTTTCAATACGCATTGCTTCTCGATTCCAGCAACCCCGTTGTAGATTGATTTTCGTTCCTCTGAAGTAGACCATGGATGCAGTATTGATAGGTGGACCAGCGACAGTGGTGGCGCTATGTCTTTCAAGTTGCCAGTACTTAAGCCGAAGAATATAATGTTCATGTCAACTTCCCACAATCTACCTGACAAGCTCAATATATCAGGTCGGGCAAGAAGAAGCAAAGAATCATCTTTGTGGTCATGATAGTACGTCTGAATCAAACCCCAGATCGTGTTCTTCCACGGCGCAGTTATACCCTGGACTTGGAATGGGATTTGGAAGGAGATGGAAATGAGGATCAGACGGGTGGTTGAAAATTGTTTATTATGTAGATATGTAGATATAGCTGTGGTATCCTCAAGTGCTTACCTCTGTATCCCGAATAAAATCGTCGTGCGGAGGACAAAAAGGTTCGTGGCCGGCTTAAATGGGTGCCGGGCAGGCACGATCTGTCCATCGGGGGCCAAAAACAGCGTAAGTCCCTATGAGATAGTAGACGGAAAACGGGGGAGGGGACGGAATGGGTTTAATAAGAACTGACCACGGAAAGCTAGGATGGGTATTTGAAACGGCGGGCCCTTCACGAGGCTGTTTCCTTCACGTCTTCGCTGATTGTCTCGCGCAGGACGAGGATGAAAATAAACTTGGTTGAGTTTGGATGACGTAGATGGAACGCGTGCCCGTTGATAAGAGGAAATGTGAGTTCGGCTTGGAATTTGAGGCACACACCTGCCTCTAGGTATGGTAGAACTTACTTTCGAGGCAATCATCCCCCAAGGACATAACACGCGGTGGCAGGACGAGACCGCGCTCCTTAGTCGAGCGCTGGTAGTGTAGCGAGTGATGCTATTGATAGGGATATGACGGTGTCTCTTTCTCGGAAATGAGAAAATTTAGTGCGTGAAAAGGAGATGTGGCAGGGCAACGGAGCGGGTGAGGCTCTCCGGAAAACGAGATGAGGTAGGGAAGGCATCAGAGAGCTAGATAATCCCGTGATAACCACGAAGAAAGGCAGCCCAAGCATATGGCAGGAGAAGATAAGCTAGGAGGAAGGTGAGGCTGGGAGGAGGCAGGGTAGGGAGAGGTGAAGGTAAGGTGCTGTGCGGTCAAGCTCGATTATCTATCGTCGAGGTTATCAATATTAGGTTGTAGGCAGAGACGGAGAGGTTTGGGGGGAAGGGACTCGTATCAAATTATCACGACCGCATCGATAAACAGCTGTGGTTACTGTCTAGATGACCGACAATGACCTTCACCATCGCCATGTACGACCATGGCTTCACTCAGTGAATTGCGAAGCATAATAAAGAATCCGGCAGGACTCTCATTGAACATGAACAACCCGTCAATGACCATTTCTACCCTCCATGCGATTTTCCTCGCCATGTAAGTATGTAGGTACAGAGTTTAGGTGAGTGATGAGGCTCTTATGTGCCAGCTGGCTAACGAGTGGTGGACAGCTGTTACCGACCCACTTTTAAGCGCCCCACTATCAAAGACTTACAGATCGGCACCCACACACCGCTTTGACAATTTTTTATCATTCCAAACAGTCAAATTTTTTCTCAACAACCTGCGGAAGCCGGATCTCGCCTTGATGGCGCAATGGTAACGCGCGACACTAGTAATGTCGAGATTCACGGTTCGATTCCGTGTCAAGGCAGTTTTTTTGATGAAAATTTGACTATCTTCTCATCTGGGTCAAACAGAGCACAAATAATGTTAGCAAGCTGCCTATTTTTTTCTCTAAGTATCTCTAGAGCCAACCAGTGAGAAAGACTGCTAGCTTCTTAAGCTACAACATCCTATCATCCAGCTTAAAAATTCAATGAAATTCCGAACATACTATTCCCTTTGTCTTCTTCACAGCCACCTGATAGTAAGTTAATAGGTACAGAAGCAAATACTCTAGATTGACAAGCTTTAGCTGTATTTAGACACATGGTAGAGACAAATCGAAAGTCATAATCCCTCTCATCAACGAGTTACTCGAACAGTATTCGAAGAATTATCGTCACCAGTGTCAAGCAATTCTCTGTCGCCTTCTTGGTCCCTCGCTTCTTCTTGTTTGTCAAGACTGCCTTCGAGCTCGGGAATCTGTCGTCACTGGGTTTCTCGAACGATGTTCGAAGAACTTTCTTTGAGCGGTAATCACTAACATCTTGGCTTCGCCTTAGGGGATATCAAGATGCCTTCTTACGGACGGTAAACAGTAAGCGGTAAGCAAGACAACCCACAAACAAAGTCTCCTTTCATTTCATCGGATGCCTAAAATTCAACAATTTTATAACGACACAATTATACCTTGCCTTATAACTCCTAACTCATAACCCCCGACTGACTCCGATGATAAAATGTACATGCCATATGTTTACCCTCAATAACGCGGTCTAAGTCGCTTGTCTACAGCGTTGCGTTCCTCACTACACCGTCGAAATCCCTTCTTAGCATGGGTGGTGTTTCCGCTGGCTTCTTCCCGTTACGGTACTTCCACAACCGGCTGAGCTCCTTGACCTTGACCGAAGCCGGCCGTCCATCCGGTCGCGTCCGTCTGTGAATAGGCGTACCTGTATCGGGGTTGTGAATTTCCACCTCTGTTGCTCTCGCACGCTCCTCGTCAGTCATGTCCTCCCTAGAACCTAGCCAGCTGCTCTCAAATGCTTCACGAACATCATGACCTCCATCGCCGTCTGTTCCAAAGACGATTTCGCTCTCCATAAACTCATTCCCGGTCTCAGCACACCCGGCAAAGTTACCGTTCTCCCCGCGTGCAAGTGGAAACATGCCATCCAGATAGTGCTGGCAGAACTGATGACCGCCTCGCTCCGAGGTCCTAGAGAAGACTCTCCCGATGAATCGTGGCATGGTGTGAGTAGCAGTTGCTGATGTCGCGAAATGCAAGACGCCCCACAATGCGACAAAGTCAGTCGTGTGGGCGTAGTGTTCCACATGTCCAATCGCTCGTCCGCTTACCGCTGCTGGTTGATGGCTGCGAGTTTCCGCCGTGACAGGCGAATTAACGATGTGATGACCCTCAGTCACAATGTTCCCTGGTGAAGGACGTTCCTGAGATGGACGAGTTTGCTGGCTAGATCGACGACGGACAATATGTCCATTGGTATCGCCATTTGTATTGGGTGTAGGTACGTGTCCATTAGACCTAGTACCAGCACTAGCAGAGTCCACGCCGGCAAGGAGCGGGTGCCGTATTGCTGCCTTCTGAGAGTCATAATGACGATGAGGGTTGTTAAAATGATTTGCGGCTGACCCAAATGTATACGTTTCGAGTTTGTTCAGTAAGTTCTGCGGCAGCTCCTGCAATAACCAGTCAAGTACCAAGCCGCCCTCGATGCCGCCCTGTGAGTGGAGAATGAAGATGACCTTCGAGTATTGTGGATTATAAAGCTTCTCTTTGAGAATGCTATAGCAGATACGCACGTCTGAAGTGGCGTAGCAGAAGTTTCGCTGGATTAGACATTCCACAACATCAAATATGATACCGGATCTAGTCCAGGTAAGTCGTGAGCTTTCAGATGAAAAGCAACTAGGAAGACTCACGTTCGGTTATGAACACCCAAAATGGGCCTATTGAATGTAAGGGCTAGCCTATTGAGGTTGTTCTTGAGCCAGTGCTCGCTGTCATCGTCAGCGCCGGAGTTTCTTTCATTGAATTTGAGCCTAGCTCACCCAACTGCGACACCGTTCAGGAAGATCCACTGCTCATGACTGTGCTCTGGCAAAGCCTCTGCATACTCAGGGTCAGAGTGGAATATGAATCCCTTGCCGTTCAGCAGTAAACAGAGGGAATGATTGACTAGAAAGAATAAAGCAACAGCTCCCGCGACCATCCAGATGGGAAACAGGATAGCAAAGGGCAAGCATAATGTGAACCCAAGCTGTAATATACAAAGAATGGCGTGTATCAAGATGCAGAACAGGTTTTGCCATGTGAAGGCCAGCTCGTCCAGATCGCCAGAGTTGGTGGGCCTTGATGGAAGTAGAATGTAGGGCAGGGCCCAAGCGAAGTGAAAGAAGTAATAGACATCCCAGGTAAGCAATTTCCACGGAAAGTCAGTGTAGCTGTAACTGATGACAGTCTGGCCACCGATCTGTGATCCAAAGAACTGCGTGTTGCCCATTGTTGGTGACGTTGACTCGGCCGAGCCTGATTTGCGTCTGCGCTGGAAGAAAGAAAAAAGCCAAGACATAGTTCCGATGGCTGCAACCATGGCGGTGAGGAGTACCAAGAAATCAAGAGCGACACAAGGAATCAGCGACACCATCGCCAGAGGACGTGGCAAGATGAGGCATCCAGAGAGGCAAGGAAAGGACTGTTTACCTATCTTATATGCCTGCAGGTGTAGCCAAGCGATTTACTGACAGCTCAACCAAGACACGATCATCCATCATGTGGCTATTAGGCTGCGCTATTGGAGTGCACACCTCCACAACAACGTAACACACGCTGGAACCCCCCATGCCGACTCTGCAAGGCTGAGCGACGGCTGTCCTTCTTGGCGCGCTTCCTTCCGCTGCCGTACCGCCAGATCAGTGGGCCTGCCGCTCTGCGTGCTGACGGCGATCGGGCGAAGATATTTTGGGGTGCTTGTTACGTTCAATTGGGAGACACCGGTGCCATGTCCTCGGTGAGTCTGCAACCAAGAGCAGGTCGAGACTCGGATGCGCAACCCATCAAGTGCCATCGGACGAATCAGTCCAGCAGCGAGGGAGTTGAGGACTTCTCACATTGGATGTCCCGTGAGCGGATGGCTTCTCACGGCGGCATAGGGCTGAAGCTGAAATCGTCGGCATTTGAGGGCCGCTGGAAACGACGCCAGTTTTAGTGTGCAATCTAGGGTTCACCGAGTTCTTAGAACACCGAACCTCATTGGCCACGGTCCGACCACGACTTCAGATAACGACGGCCTGATCCTTTCAACCATCGCCGACATTGACTTGTCATCTGTTCCTGACTCCTTTGCAGGAGAATAAACATAAACGTTACTCGGGAAATTCATAGAAAACCCAACTCAAGCCAAATACGAGTCACAGCACCGCGAAGATGGCGGCTCCAAAAGTCATAATCATGATGTCTGACTACGGCCATGACCCAACAGGTAAGCTGACAGGGACAAAACCTGGGGAACCCCTCACGTCTGGAGGAGGTTGCGTCGGCTCGTCGGCTGACAGCCCATGTTACACAGAGACGGCTGGACCATACACTGCCTTCAAGGCCGCCGGCTTTGAGGTTTCATTTGTCACGGAGAATGGCAAGGCGCCTGAATGTGACAAGAGAATGCTGCAAGGAGTGACACAGAAATTACTCGTATAATCTACTCTCCTCATCATGAGAAGCGCGCGTCTTCTAGCATGTGATAATGCTAATGCGCTGAGACAGGGCGCCACGAAGGGGGTCATCGACTTGTATAACAAGATGGCTCAGTCAGACGAACACCAGCATCCTCTCTCATGGTCGGCACCGGATTTCTCCTTGGATCCCTATGATCTTGTCTTTCTGCCTGGAGGTCACGAGAAGTCGGTCCGTCAGGTAATCGACTCGGACATAGTCCATAGATTATTGGTCGACTACTTTCCCAAGACCCTCAAACCAGGAAAGAAGGCACTTGCTGCCGTCTGCCACGGGGTGATGGTCTTATCCGAGAGCAAAGATGCCAATGGCAAAAGCGTGATTCACCAAGCCACTACCACGACCCTCCCAGCCCGCTTTGAACAGGTCGCATTCTGGGGCACACGAGCCTTCCTCGGTGACTATTATAAGACCTATGGTGCAAGAACTGACAATGTAGAGACGTGTGTACGCAAGGCTCTAGCAGACACAAAGCAATTCAAGAACAGCCTCGTTCCCACACCGTGAGTGACATCTTTCAACCATGCACTAAATTGCTTGATCTTTCTAATGCGAAGCGAAAGATTTGTTGTCGAAGACGGGAAGTACAACTATATAAGCGCCAGGTTTCCGGGCGATGTTGACCTGTTCTCGGAGAAGATTGTAGAACTCGTTAAGAGCTTACAGTGATTTCACGTTTCGTTTTGTTCATTAATGCCATTCATCAGTCTTACGAGATAAAATACCATCTCGATATGCATTTTCGTGTCTTTCTCAAGCAGAAGACTGCTTCAGAATCTCGGCGACAGCCTTATCCACGCCGCCAACCACAATTGTAGGTTGTATCTCCCCAATTACCTCTCCAAGGCGGTCCACCCAGCCTGTGCCAGCTCTGTCAATCCAAGCAGATTGCAAACCTGCCGCTCTGGCACCAACCACATCGAACGGATTTGCACTCACAACCCAAACATTACCGGCACTGCCGGCGCTACCTACTTTGTTTACCAGGTCTCCGTACACACTCATGGCTGGTTTGAACGCCCCGACTTCTTCGACCGTGATGAGACCTTTGAAAAGGCTTCTATGCGGACTCAAATCGGGACTGGTTTCGATGCTCGCCGAAACCATTTTGTCGGTCCCGTTAGAGAACACATAACAATCAACGGCTGCATTGTTCTCTAATGACTTTAAAGCACCAGACACCTCGGGGAAGACATGTAGCGAGTCATATGACTTCATAAGCTCATCCACGTCGTCCTGCGCTAGAGACAGGCCCAGCTCACCAACAGCATGCTTCAGGGCACCTCGCGTGATCTCGCTGAAAGTGCGGTAGAGGCCTTCATGATATCAGAATGAGAACTTAGGAGAAGCAGCTTCAAATTTCCTCAAGCTCGGGGTGGCCTACCCATGCTGGTTATCCGCCATGTATACTCTAGCTGGTAGCGACGCCATAGGGCGGCAACTGATTTGGACTTGTCTTCTCCAAAGAAGCGAGCGAGTTCCTTTGCAATGGATTCGGTGGAAAGCAATGTGCCGTAAAGATCGAAGGCAATGATGGTCTTCTGTGATGCCATTTCTGCCTATTTGTTTTTGTTCCGTAAGGAAGATGAGTCTTCTGGTATATCTATGGGGTTCTATTCAGCTCGCCGTGCTTGTCAAGGAAAAATGCACAGCCTTCAGATGATGCGCGGGGCCTCTCGATGCGCAGATGCGGGGGAGGTTTATAGGGGTCTCTAGCCGTAAGACATGCCGTCACTGCCGCAGCTTTGCCGTGCGTCATACCGGGAATAGCCTTTGAGAAGTCAATATCGGGCACATTTTATCATCTTACTCTAAGGGGGTATAAGTAATGACATATTGGACCCTTGACTGGAGTTTGAGGCTCTTCAAGCCCAAGGTTATATAATTAAGAGACTATAGCCTCTTTGACACAGCTTCATACCATGCTTTGGGAACTTCTCATCCGCCAATTCTAATGCTACAACCTCAAACCGATAATAGCGAGAACTTTGAGCAGCTCCGAGATGCTCTTTCAACAGCCTTGATCGAAAGAGTTTCACGGTCTCCATCGAAGCCTAAGAAACGCACAAAATCAGGGCCAAAAGGCACAAATCGTAGGGCTAACGGTGAAGAAAAAGCCGAGCAGGAGATTGGCACTTCCACTGAGAAGAATACGGAAGAGCTGGCCGACTTCATTGAATATCTCGCCGCTGAGACTTTCGACAGCATTCCGTCCGAGCTACAAAGCCTAGATCACCGGATCTGGGCCGAGACACCAGCCCTGAAAGAAAAGTACAGCTTACCATTGACTGGTGCCGACATCTCGGAGCTTCTACCAGCCTTGAACCCGTCCATATCTGAATCCCTCATTACCTACGGGATCTTGAATGAATCGCAGCAAGGCGTTAACGAGTTTCTTGCGCCAGTGCTAGCCAGCTATCTAACTGCAGTCACCACGCCGCCGCCGGCAGCCTGGACAACCAAGGGTCAGGTCACTGCATGTGAGATTTGTGATCGTGATTGGGTACCCTTAACTTATCACCATCTCATTCCTCGCTTTGTTCATGCCAAAGTGCTGAAGCGTGGTTGGCATCGCGAGGACGAGTTGCAGAACGTTGCCTGGCTTTGTCGAGCTTGTCATAGCTTCGTACATCACTTCGCTGGGCATGAGGATCTGGCGCGGTATTACTATACTGTCGAATTGCTACTAGAACAGGAGGAGATCCAGGCATTTGCGAAATGGGTGGGGAGATTGAGGTGGAAGGCGGGCGGGACAAAGAGTAAACGGGGTTGAATATCACAAAGGTGGAGGCTCTGCACGAATTGTTTAAGTCATAACATACGATAGCTTTGATTCTACCGCTTTTGTGTTGGGCAGCTATACAGCAATTCCCAGGGTATCACAACACGCCTCGCCTTTCAGTGCGCCCATTTTCGCTTTTTGGTATCCAGATCCGAGCCCCCGATGTCAGCCTCTTCTTGAGCAGGATCGCTTGAACTCCTTTGCCGTCCTGCCAGCAGAGCTTGTCGGTCTTCCTCGTTGCTTCCTGCCCTTTGCCGCCTCTCCTCCTCTGGGTCTTCCTCCTCTTGCACAGCGACGAGAGCCCGCTCGCTACCCCAGCTTACAGTCCTCCCCATGCTGTCCCGCGCTCTAGCTCCCGGTACTATGCCGCTACCAACCACACTGTCGCTTCGCTCAATGATTGAGTTTGGTCGAAGACCGGAGCCATCGCCGCTCGGTGAACCCCAGCCGAACTCGGCCCCTATCGCGCGGTCCACATCATCCTTGAAGCTCTGGCTTTGACGCTCTGCTATATATGCATCGAAGGTGGTGTCGCGCAAGTGGTTATAGCTTTCCCTACGGCCAGCCTCTGCAAGTGACAGTGGTCGACCCCCTTGGGCCTGGGTTTGTGACTGATAGGAGGTATCTGCGTTGTGTAAGGAGGCCAAGCTGGCGGCAGAGTGGCTCCGGCTGCGAGAGGAGCGGACGCTCATGAATGATGTCCGCTTGGTCGGCGGTTGAGCGGAAATCTCTGTCGAGTTTCCGAGTTCGAAGTCAGACCTATCATCCTTGAAGCCGAAGTGTTTAACGTTGGCTGGGTGGTGGTAGTCGTCGTATTGAACGAGTCGTCGATAGACAACTATAGAGTAGATGCCCGGGACGACGACACCGATGCTATGTAGGGTCAGCACGAATAGAATCCGGGAATAGGGCATTATGGAAATTCATACGTTAATCCACTGTCGATGGCCAGGCCCACCATGGACCAGTTACCCTCTGACCTCTCGATGTAGACCACAATATCCAGAGCCAAGATGGCGAGAGCACTCGTAAATTTAATAGAATGCATAAATAACATTGCAAAAGGTGTTAAGGTCTCGGAGGCCACCCTTGCGATTTCGATGAAGTTGAGAATGAGAGATAGTAGCGACAGCCCTACATTGGTGCATTCCCATCTGTCTGAGTTAGCAAATGTCCTGGATTTCCAGAACTGACGATAACTTACACAACCTCTACAAGAGGGAACTTGCCCTTCTTGTCGTTTTCTTGAAAGTTCTGCAATGTCTCGGCCAGCCGGTATGAAAATATGCCCATTGTGCCCAAAAGGAGAGCGATCTGAGCCATCCAGAAAGGCACAAGTAGGGCAAGTCGCCATCCCGCCCTGTCGAATTGGGCTTGGTTGCGGTGAAGGACCATGGTGTTCTAATCTACCCCGGAGTTTCTGATGGTTGGGAGCGGCTGGAAAAGTTCGAGATCCGACGGACCCTGGAGAGGCACGGCGGCTATTATGTATTGGTATTCCGCGGTCAACAAGTCATTGCTAGAGGGTCTAGGATATGGCGATCGCCTCAAGGAATCTCTCGAGACAGGGCTAACTATTAATATAAGTGAGCCCCATGGAGCCAAATCCAAGGGGCCTCCACATTCGGCTGTCAAAACCGCCCGAGACAGGGACATTCAGCAGAGGAAATTGACTGAACGAGCCATATGGAGAAGCGCACGCTTTCCTCCACCGAGAGGAAGCAAGCAAAACAGGCAATTCAGCCCTGGCCTGAGACGGCGCGGTGCCGCGTGCTGGGCATTGAGACTAAAAGAAGCACGCCAGGAGGTCTCAGCCACGACGGCTTCCATTGGGCGCGGAGGGCCCATGTGCTGGCCATGTTGGTTCCCAATAGCTTCGTTTTACCTCAGGTAATTAGATAATGGGCAAACGGCTCCAGCGGGCGCGCACAAAGTTGTCCAGCACTGGCTGAAGCTGCGCTTGTTTAGGGGACAGTGGAGATGCTGGGTGGCTTTGCGGCTGAGCATGGTGCGCCTTGGTCGAAAGAACGGGGGCAAGTCAATCCTCCACTCCACTGAACGAGCAACAAGCGCCTGGTTCCCTCTAGGCTCCAGCATACTCTCTAACAAGCGAATACTCCCAAGACTGGGTCCTCGGCTCCGAGATGGCCGTTTATGGCTCGAGATCATGGCAAACGCGCGGGTGATGTGACCCGGTCGACGACTCTAACCAGGGACCAGCAGATTGCATGATGATAGCTCGGATGGGCGGGGAGTCCTCTCAACCGCAATCCTGAAGGATGATGCCTCATCTCGTTCGTCCGTCAGTTTGTCTCCATTCTCACATTTCACTGTGGTCACTTTGGTCCGCCAATAACGCTCATCATGAGCAGGACTCTTTGCTAAGGGTCCACTGCCTGCGAGTCTGCGAGGCCGCGGTCGACGTACATGGATTGGTCTTAAGCTTATTGCAATTTCGGCAGTCCGTGGCTTTGCATCTGCTTTGGCATTGGTTCTCTTCCCCAAGCATATCATGGCATACCATACCGACTTTCGCCATTATTGAGAGCTAGCGCGTCACACGGCTGCAGCCAGGAGGCAGAGTAACTTCCCTCGCTTCCGAATGCGCGCACCGCTAAGAAAACAAGGCTCTTACGGTGGGGTTGTTTGTCGATCCGGGCTTGCGGGATAGGCTTATTGGGCCCAACTAGCGAGCGTTTGAATCCATCGTTGGGCTAATTTTGGACGCCATCTTTCTTCAAATCTCCCCTGACTGAGCCCTCTCCGTTTCGCGATGTCCAGGTTGCGGTGAGGGGCTTTAGAGCGCACTCCAAGAAAATGCGTGCTCAGCATGCAAGTCGGCGCTGCCGGTGCAACAGGCAGAACAAGCCTCGAGGTCGAGCCGCTCAGACATTCCAACAGTCATGGAGGCTGCCCAAAATGCAATCCACAAGGACCAATAGGAAGACTTGGCAGAGTTCGTCACCAACTGAGTGAGGATCGCTCGTTGGTTGGCGTAGCCATGCCATCCGCAGCACGGAGTCCGTGGAGATGTTCCCAACCTGCCGCAGTGCAGAATCATTACTCACTGTTTTGGAATCGAACAGATCTCATTCCTAGTTGTTAGGATCAGTCGCCTCTTCGGTACTCAGGCGAGAATGTGTCGTGGCCACGGCCTTTCCGGCATTACCAACAAACCAATTCGACTCATAGACTTGACGTACAACCGTGGCGTAGCTGGACAAGAGAAAGCTAAGCTTTGCAGAATCTGACACATTTGACGCGCGCACGAGGGCCAGACGATGACTGCATATGCACCAACAGGCGCCTCCGATGCTGCAAAGCATACTTGGGGGCAGACTTGAGGCTGAGAACCTGGGGTACCTTATCGAATCCATGACGTGGTCAACGCATCTTTGGTCAGCAGCGCAAACGCTCAGCTTCTTACAAAATATTGTGTGAGTCAAATGGAGACTCAGGCAATTTGGGGACCTACAAGAAGCTGAATTCAGCTCGCCATGCCCTGGGCCTCGTTAAGTTGAGCGTTTGGACCGTACTATATTGTTTGGATGGCACCCACGATATCGGAACAACAGCCGTTGAACAACGTCAATTTGAACAAGGCTGGGCTTCGGATAAAGTTGGAGTGCATCGCACGTAAGACGGCGCGTGCAACTCTCCTTCGAATAGACTTGCCTGGAATCCGGAACTTGGCCAAAGGTGGTTGTTCGTCGCCGGGTAATTATGCACAGCTATCAGCTTCCGCCCCTTCAGAATCACACCAAATAATCTCTCGTTAACTTCACAAAGAGGTACAGCAATTTTGGTGAAATGGCTAGTGGCGCCAAGTATATTCAAAATAAGTATCTGCTCTGAGGATGCGTCCGACAGCTGCTCCTCAACCATCCTGGTTCTCTTGTTGATCCTAGATGCGTGCAGTTTCGAAGCTGGGCCTAGAAGTCTATGTCCCTTTCGTCCATAGTCCAGAGCCCATATTACAGAAGTTCATTCGGCTGTAATACCGTTTATGGTTGTGCAATTTCAGTGGCTATCAAGCCGACCTCTCCACCTCTATTATACCACTGCTCGTGGTTGCTTATCTCCCAAGGTTGCTCACAGACCAGCCGCCTTACCGGCCAGGTAGACCTTGGTGGAATCGAACTGGAGGACATTGCCCTGGGCGTCGGTCATGGCAGCAACGTTGATGGGCACACTGTCTTGAACTTGCGGTGCTTGACGCTTGACCCATTCTATGTTCACGTTAGCACATCACTGCAGGACGTCTCTATATGATGAGGCATACCGTTGTGCTCTCGTTGGGACACAGCCATGGCGGCAGTGACGAGGGTGAAGAGAGTGAGAAGTGAGTACTGCATTTTGACTGTTTTGTATCGAAACGGCGGATCAACACGAGAGGCTTGAAAAATGACCGAATGATGTCGACCGGCGACGAGCAGATAAAGTACAATGAATATGAAGTTGAGTGAAGGACTGGACGACACACAGAATGGAATGAAGAGGGAAGAGGGAGAAGGACCAGAGAGACGGGAAGGCTGTCCTCGATATTTGTATCGCATCAACGCCCAGACTTGCCATCCCATAAGGAGCTTGAGTGATGGCCGGTTTCAGCCAAAACCGGACTGGTGCAGCAGATCGGACGGGACAACAGAGCACACAGATGCCATCCCATTACCTGACGGGCCTTCAACTGAGGCCAACGACCAGCATCTGGACTCACAGATGTTGGACAAGCAAGGCACAGTATTGCCCAAAGGAGCATGGCCCGTGGCGACGACCCTCGAGCTGAGACTGACCCGAACAGGGCCTAGGTCCCTGAAAACTCCACCGAATAAGCAGCTGGCAACGTAACCACAGAGTGTTTTACCGAGGGCCGTAGCATGGGCAAAGATTAAGCTTGCTTTCATTACAGCGGGCGTTAGTGGCAACGAATTTGCTTGACGCCGCGTGGGCCGGCGTAGTTGACGTTTGGTTGGCTGGTTGGGCCATGAAGGGAGTAAGAAGCTTTTCGGGTCCGTTGAGCTGAAACGTGGTTGCGACCGCTTAAGATCTGATGAGCCGCGATCGCCCACCTCCAGGGCTCGGCTGTCCTCGTCTTGGCACGCTGATCAGACAAGCCAACCATTGTTTCCGAGCTTCCGTGTTCCAAATTGTAGAGTAGGCAGTTGACAGAAATCAAGCCTGACGTAAACAAAGGCTTGACCATGTCATATGCTATGCTATGCTGTCAAGAGAAAAGCCTAGACCTTGGGGAGTTAGTGGTAGGGTGGCCCTTGCGGCCAAAAATAGCGACCACAACACTTCGTCCATGACGCCCGGCGGCCTCTTCACAATCGACTCTTTTTTTTCTTCAGTGGTCAAGATGCATATTAACAAACCATCATTTATTTGCAGAGTCTTCTGGATCGACCGCTCTTCGTAGGGAGGGACCAACAAAGTTGAACACTGATTTATTGGTGCCAGGCTACCTATAGGCTGCAGTACCCGGGATTTCGCGTTACGTGTTACAGGGGCATCTTGGAGACTCCTCAGCTTGCGAGATGACTCGGTGTTTCACCTTCTCGAAACGAGGAAGAACATGTTCCGTTGTCGTCGAAGGTCTTGGAGGTTCCATAATAAAGTTCAAAGAGAATCCACCATCAACTCTCTCTTCTTCTCTTGGACGCCCTCCGAGTCGAGTTCGAGCGTAGAAAGCACTCCGTGTGTTGGATTTTACAGCCAAATTCTTGCTGTATCAGTGTTACCAATGCTGCCTGCCAGGTAATGTGCCAGGCGTGCAACGCAAGTGAATTTACAGCTTTGCCCAGTGTAGATCTGACTTACGAGGCAAACAATCGTGTACATTTTTGATTTTGTCAAAGTCAACAGAAGTCGAGCTGAGCAAAAAAGAATTAATTATAAAGATTGTGTATAGAGTAACGATGCAATCAACACATTCTCCATATGTCACTTGGAGGAGACCAAGACGTGTGAGAGTGGTAAGACGCTATCAATCAGCTTGCGTGTCTTTGGATGTGAAGCCAAGTCCTACAGTTTATATTCGTCGTTTCTCGACAACCATCCTCGGCCATGAACAGTTGATCCTCGTAACTATCTCCCGAGAAGGATGACTGGCAATTCCTGGAAGCCAGTAAAGCTAAACATTCTATGTCCACATTTATAAATGAGCAGTTCTCGAAGTGGTCTTAGAGAAGGCCAAGAGAAAAGCAGGCGAGGCTTGGCTGGAGACTTGCATTTGTGTCTTCCCCCCAACAAGGTGCCTCCATAGTACTGCTCTTTGTATACCTGGCCTTTAGCCTTGAAAAATAAGGTTTCTCGTCTAACCGTCATCTCACAGAATTCCCAATAATTTGGCACATAAAGACGAGCTTGTTTTCTGGCAATGTGGGAGGCAATGCGTGGAACAAAAGCCGGGGTTTCCCCACTGCGGTAAGCAGTGGGCTAGAAGCGCCTGGGGCGGGAGTTCTAAGGACGGGAAGGTACCTAGGTAGCCGTGGATCTTCGGTAAGGCTTGCAGCGGCTGACTCGCTCACTGATAAGTTGATAACGTCTTCTCAGCCCCTCCATCCATCTCGCAATGTCTCCAATCTTGGAAATCCCCCTCCTTCTCTCCTCTCCTCTCCTCTCCCCTCACCTCACCTCATCCCACACGCCACGGCTTACCACAAAGTTGGCCCAACAGCGGACAAATCCTCCTGGCGTCAGGTTGTGATTGATAAGCTGCCTCTCAACCCTCAATTGGCCTTCTTTCACTCAACCTCTTCTTATCCGTCACCACCCCTCACTTCCTTCCTGCATAGAACCAGCGATATCAGGTCATCATGGCAACTATCGAGCAGTGCCTGTTCTGCTTTGAGGCTCTGGCGTCCCATCTCGAGGGCCGCAAGTCTATGACTCTTGAGCAAGTCCAGAAATCCTTCTCCGAGTATTTGAAGTCTCTCGACACTGAGACAGGCTCCGAGACGGCCGAGGCGGGCTCGGAATCTCAGAAGCTCAGCAAACAGCTTCCAGCTCTGCGGCGGGTGGCGGCCTCCTCCTCGAGCGACAGCTCCTCACCATCATCAGCCTCCGTTTCCACGACCTCCTTGGCCGCCGACACTCCAGCCACATCGATGGCCTCTCTCGTCGCCTCCAACACCCCCGAGGAGTACCCGCTCTTCGTGACATGGAACATTGCGTCCGCTCGCGGCGGATATAACCTGCGAGGCTGCATTGGGACGTTTGAGCACCAGCCGCTGGAGGAGGGTCTGCGAGATTATTCCATCACGTCGGCAATCCACGACACTCGCTTCAACCCCATCAGCATACGCGAGCTCTCGTCGCTCGAGGTCGCCATCACGCTGTTGACCGATTTTGAGGATGCGGCCGATGCCATGGACTGGGAGATCGGGACGCACGGTCTACGCATCAGCTTCTACTACCATGGACGGCGATATGGCTCTACCTACCTGCCGGACGTGGCGCCCGAGCAGGGCTGGACCAAGGAGGAGACGGTGCTCAGCTTGATGCGGAAGGCGGGCTGGATGGGCAACCGCAGCAAATGGCGCGATGTCGAGCTCAAAGTGGTACGGTATCAGGGAAAGAGAGAGAGCCTGCAGTACGGAGAATACAAGCGCTGGAGAGACTGGGCGGACAAGAAGGCAAAGGCATGATAGACGGCGCCATCATAGGCAGACTAAGGGGAAGGGCACTGGGCGTAACAGGCGTATTCGGTTGTGTTAAGAGATCATTTCATGGCGTTTACGCAGGGCCATTTTGAGGGCGGGATGGAATCCCCATAGAGGTATCTTGGAATGATGTTTGGTTAGCTTTTCTATCATGTGGCATCATACAAGAGGGAGAATTGACTGTCATCTCAACTCAGTATTTTGCCCTGCCGCATGAGTAACCTGGGCAAGCAGTGCGCAAAGGCAGCAGACATTTAACGGGCAAATCATGATGAAAGGGTGATCAAAGAGACGGAAGATAGATGGATAATCTTTTGCCATTAGAACAAAACGCTACACTTGCTTTGCGCAGCAGGCCGATCAACATATCAAGCCAAGTCAATCCAAACCGCCGTATCCGAACGCCGGGTTACCAAGGGATATATGACTTGAAGTTGCCTCCATGAACGCTTGCACACGATACACACACAAATGTCGTCGTCGTCAAGGGGTGATCCATTCAAATGGGCCCCTCAACTCATCGTAACCATTCCTCGTTAAACCGTCGCCCCCGATCTCTTCCTCCAGCTTGTTCTCTCGTCGCGATCTTCTTGCAGCGTATTCCTATGCATTGTCACCAGCACCTAAGTTTCTTCCAGAAACCTCCTCCGCCCCTGCCGATCTTGTCTCCCTGCAGGTTCGGCCCTCTCATCCCTGGGCCCCTGCCATCGGCGCCAACCTTCTCATTCTCGCTCGGCGGCAGCGGGCTCAACGGCTTCGTCATGCCGCGCCGGTCCATCTGCGCCGGATCATGGTCCAGCACGCCCATCTCTGCGAGCCGTCGGCCCTCCACGACGCGGCGGACAATCAGCGCAAACGTCTCCTCGATGTTGACCTCGAGCCGCGCGCTCGTCTCCATGAACCCGCAGCCCCGCCGCCTCGCCCAGTCCAGGCCCATCGCCGCCGGCACCTGCCGGCTCTCCTGCAGGTCGCACTTGTTGCCCGCGATGATCTTCACCGGCGGCACCGTCTTGGCACCCGAGCCGCCGCCGCCATAGCTGTCCTGTAGTGGGTTGACGCCGGCCTTGCGCGCGCGAGCCGCATTGTCGAGCCGCGTCTCGGCCTCCATGTCGATCAGGTCGTTGAAGTACTGCAGGGCGTCCAGGGAGTCGCGGGAGGTAATGTCGTAGACCATCAGGAAGGCATCCGCGCCAAGGTTGCTGCTAGCCCACATGCCGCGGTACTCCTCCTGGCCGGCGGTGTCGGTTAGTGACAGGTGGTAGGTGTTGCCATCGATGCGCCGCGTGATGCTGTAGCTGTCCTCGATGGTAGGGTCGTACTCGGAGGTCCATTGCGACCTCACCAGGCGCAGTGTGATGGAGGATTTACCACAGCCGCCATCGCCGCAGATGGTGATTGATATGGGGATTGGCGGCTGATTGTTCGAATTCGAGTTCGTCGAGGAGTGTGAGAGAGGCATGGCGGACTCGAGTATGGATACTGGGATGAAAGCTCTGAAAGCGACTGTAAACAGCCCTCACTGAGCTAGTCAAGCTCGAGATTGCGACTAATATCGCCGACAAATCCTACTTCCGGTCGTTCTATCACTTGTTTGCTTTGAATAGTTATTGCAAGAAGTGATCAGGCTTTGGTACAAAGTGATTCCCTCGCGGGGTTCTGTCGCGGATGGTCCAGTCAAGGCGCGAAGAATGCAGGCTAGTCGAGCAATAAAAGCTACGACCAAGAAGGAGAGATTGTAATGCTGGCTTAAGAATGACCGTTTGCTCTTTCGCTATACTCGAAGTGCTAGGCAACGTTTAAGTCGACCGTTGGTAGCGTTGAGGTTGAGTCAAACGGGGGCGGGGGGTGTGTGTTATGCAGACGGGAGCTGACTGATCATCTGAGGTCGTCGCAAGGAAAGAGAGATAGAGAAAGTAGTTAATAAGTGAGCGGTGAGACAGCTGCTTAGACCAGAAGCCTCAAGTGATGGAGCATCAGACAATTGAGAGACGTCAGAGACAGGATGGCACAGCAAGACTGGATTCAAGGGAAAATGAGGCAATGGACGGGGCGGATGTAGAAAAGTGTGTGGAGGATGACGACGGATAGAGAGCCAGAAGCCAGAAGCCAGAGAGCATTGGGAAGTAACTGCTTTTGCTTTTTTTCACTCTGATCGACTTCCCCCTCCCCCCAGTCTGCTGGGATCCCGACCGCGGATTTTCGTGCTTGCAGGAATTTTCGCCCTGCTCTCTGTCTCTCTACGGTCCTAGTCTACTATTACGGTTATGGATGGAGGGATGGAGTGACTGCTCGAGCGCACAGAAGCGCTGGGCCACCACTACGCATTCCCACCACACCCTCGTCGCGCCTTGGTCCATCTCTCTCCACAGCGATGCTACCTAACCTCACTTTGATGTTTCCTTATTCTGGATGAAGCAATTGAAGCAACGCCCGCAGTTGGTGGCGGGTTGAGAACCGTTGTCCAGTGATCTCTCAATGTTGATTACAGCGCTGTCTCCAATTCTGACCGTTCATGACCTACATTTGACTATCGATTATAGCTCCTGTCTAGCCAGGGCTGAAGGCGTGGGAAAACGTTCAGGTCCACCTTAGGAAGGCAATATTAGAGGCGTCGTCCAGGAGCTGCGTATAGGTGGGAACCCCTGCTTCTGGCAGCGTGCCTTCAGCCCGCCCCCCCTTTTTCGCTATTATTCCGCCAGCTCTTAACAGACGCCATCTTCCCATTCGCGGGGATAGAACGCTGATGGAGGTGCAGGACCCTTGCTGCCCTTGTGCCTTGCCGGGTGCCGCCGCCCGTGATTTGCTGGGAGCGCCGTCCCGCACGAGGCGCGTTGCCCCTTTCACCGCCGCCGCCGTCAAAACCTCGTGGCTGCGATCCCTTCACAATGGCAACCCGACTCCTAAAAGGGGCAGTTGATCGACGGCTGTGGGCTGGTTCGCCCTACAATCTCTCCAAGTTTGACGCACCTCGCCCTGGAAAATGCAGGCAAGATATTTCCATTCGTGGGAGCATTCTGGTATGCAATCGGGGCTTTTCTGACCTCTGCAATCAGCGAGATGCTTGACGTCGATGATGCTCCAGTCGTCACGCCTTCCTGAAAGGCAAGATATGCTTGCCCAGCGATTCACGGGCTTGGGATGCTCTGCTATTCCGAGAATTCGAGCGCTGCTCCACGTGTGCTTCAGGGATATCGCATTGATCACCAGAGCAGTACAACCCTATTGGTGCTCATGTGCGCTCACGCATTGACCGCTGAGGATCCCTAAAAGAACAGTATTCGGAAGCTGGCAGAGTCCTACGGGTCTTTTCAGTGTCTCTGCAACCACTCATATGTGCACGATAACTTTGATCCAACCCTCGGTCAGAAGCTGGAGGCAAAATACACCCTGACCAGGCTCCAAGACAGGTTTAAAGTGTGTATGTTTCCGCTACTCGTCCTGCAGGTTGGATCCCTCCTTCACTGGACACTTGAGATAGCGACCCTCCACCTACATCACAAATGATCACCACTTTACAGTGTTTCAAACGAATGCCCAATGCTACACTGGTTGCTGTTGCATGAAAGCAACCTGATTAAGAAGCTGCACAAGCACACGGCGTTTGAAACACAGGATCAGATCAGATATAATGCTTCGTGATCGGTGTCAAGATAGACACCAATCTGCCTTGCCTCACTTACACACGATTTGTCATTGATGAGGTGCAAGGACATGGAGAGGAGAACGGCTGTTTCTCTACTTGTTTCTAACGGCTGCAATTGCTCCGGCTGCCCATTGCCGACATGCCTGATGGATGCAGTGTGACTGGAAGGTCAGAATACCGGCCACCATTGCCTGTCGAGTGACGCAGGGAAGATGCAGAACGGAGGCATTCAAAAGTCGTTTTGTGACCTCTACTTGATGCCTCACAGATTCTCCATCACCGATGTTACTCGTGCTCATTAGACAGTTCCACATAGGCGAGGGCGGTAGGTCATCAAGGTAATACAGAGCCCCGCCTCAGGGACCACATCCCCATCGCGGGGTAGTACCTTGCCCGTCGCTAAGAGTCTGTGGTGACCAGAAAGCCATTGATATCATTGCATCTGACACGTCTTACCAAGACAGATTGGATGAGATTCTATAATTGTCTCTTTAGATCTAGGGAGATGCTGGTCGGTAGGACCAAGAGTGCTGGATCTAGTGGTACCTCGATGGGTTTATGAGAAACAGGAGTGCCTCTGTCGCACAGACTCATGGCTACTGTATATCTACAAAAACAGACTGACGAGCAAATGGGATGGGTGGGCGAACCGCTGGGGAACGGCACGGCTCATGTAGTCTACTAGACGCCCCCCTTGGTTGGCAGGAGGTTTCTTATTGATAATGGGCGGATACCATAGGCAGTACCATGAGACCCCTAATAGTTGGTTACCACTAGACTACTTCTTGTCAATGGTGAAGAGACTAAGAGATTCATGTCATCGTTCAAGAAGCTTCTTGAGCAAATTCGTCTGAAACTGTTAGCTGGCCAACAGTCAAAAGAGCCGCCAAGACCCTCGGGCATTAAACGGTATTTTACCTGTCATTGGTCCCTGGTGAGGTCATCGGTAAAGATTCGGTAGACGGCATTGCTAACGATTTTTGCGCCATGAGGCCTGTGACACATGGCTCCGAAATAGGACGGAAGAGTTTTTGTGGATCCTGAGGGTCTAAGCCGCCCGCGATGGGCCATCAACGCCGGACTGAAGGATTCAAACCTGTGTTTTCTCACGGAAGCCGCAGGGGAATTGGCATGATGAATGGGGTTTCAGGTCCACATGCAGAGCCGCTGCAAAGGTCGAGCGAGGTTGCCGATGTAAGTTGGGCCTATCAAACACTTCACTCGTGTTACACCCAACTCCACGGCGCTCACTTACTCACCTCCGGGGAATAGCTCATCGATGCAGTCAAGGCGCTTCTACTTCCTTTCATCAAAGCCGCAGATGATGCTGTGCCTCAGAAGGTGACTGGACAGACACAACTCAATGTGGATGGCCTCCCACGGAATGCACTGGTAGACCTTTATCCCCCTGAAGAGCTCGTGAAGCGTCTTGCATTTTCTCTGCCCTCGGACGAAGGACTTGGCAAAGATGGACTGCTGGACGTTGTGCAGAGGATACTCCAATACAGCGTGAATACATGGGATCAGGGTTTTCTGGACAAGCTCTACTCAAGCACCAATGCAGTAGGTATGTCCTTATCGACCAGAATGAAGAAAGACAACTGATGTTCTTAGGTTGGTGTAGTATCAGAGATGCTGCTGTCGGTGCTGAACACAAATGTAAGTCATCAAAACAAAGTATAACCAACTTTCAGGGCTAATACCTGTATTAGTTGCACGTCTACCAAGTTTCGCCTGCCCTTACAGTGGTAGAGAAAACAACTGGGCGAGCTTTCGCTAAGCTATTCGGCTTTGATGGACCACGCGCTGGTGGTGTAACTGTTGCTGGAGGTAGTGCTTCGAATATGACCTCTGTTGTTATAGCCAGAAATACTCTTTACCCAGAGTCGAAAGTCACAGGCAACGCACAGCATCACTTTATCCTTTTCACCAGCGCCCACGGCCATTATTCGGTCGAGAAGGCTGCACAGACCTGTGGCATGGGTTCATCCAATGTTTGGGCCGTTGCAGTCGACTCAGCCGGCCGTATGATCCCGGCTGCTCTACGCGATCTGGTCGTCCAGGCAAAAGCAGAAGGAAAGACGCCGCTATACGTCAATGCCACCGCCGGCACGACAGTGATGGGGTCATTTGATCCATTCGAAGAGATTTCGGCCATCTGCAAAGAGTTTGGCTTGTGGTTGCATATCGATGGAAGCTGGGGCGGACCGACCATCTTTTCCAGGAAACTAAAGCACAAGATGAAGGGCTCGCACCTTGCCAACTCTCTTACCGTCAATCCACACAAGATGTTGAACGTTCCCGTAACGTGCTCATTCCTGCTCGGCCCCGACATGAAGGTCTTCCACAAGGCTAATACTTTACCTGCTGGCTACCTGTTCCATACAAAGGAAGAGGAGGATGCAGAGGTCTGGGATCTGGCTGATCTGACTTTGCAATGCGGCCGAAAGGGCGATAGCGTCAAGCTTGCGTTGTCCTGGATATACTATGGCGCCGCGGGCTTTGAGAAGCAGATTGATCATGCTTTCGAAGTAGCCCATCACCTTGCAACCAAAGTTGAAGAGGATGGGAATTTCCAACTCATCTCGTCGAACCCGCCACCTTGCCTTCAGGTGTGTTTTTACTATGCACCAAAGGATCAAGAAGCGGCGAGTGCCGAATTGAATACTTTCAGAACTAGGGAGATGGCCAAAAGGCTCATCCCACGAGGCTTTATGATTGACTATGCTCCTGGACCAATTGGGAGCTTCTTCAGAGTCGTCGTAAATTGCCAGACGCAAATAGGAACAGCAGATGGTTTGGTGAAGGCGCTGCTAGAGGTGGGCAAGGAATTAGATGGCTTGGTTCAGTGAAACCAGGTCGGCTAGACGACGCTAACGAGGAAAGAGACATACACCGACTGCTTTTAGAGAAGATAGACTCGGGCCCTCGTAATGGATGATGATAAAAGTTAAAATAGAGTAGAGGGAACCTCTGAAAATTCATAGTTTTATAAGCTGGAAGACAAGAGCACTTTGCTGAAGAGTGTTGGAGTTTGTCACGGACCCACCTGCTTGAAGAGATTCTGATAAGATAGAGTCGCGATAAGCGATAACGATTTTTCTCCCAAAATTTCCATTCGAAAGTTCATTTTCTCAAAGTCCACCCCACCAGGTTTCTATCAACACATCTCTGCTCTTACAAACACGACAAGATGGGCAAGAATCGGAAATCCAAGCGACAGCTCATTCGCGACGAAAAGAAACTCAAGAGGAAGAACCAGGAGTTTGAGGAGGAAGAGACGTCCCATGATGCCAAGCGACAGCGGTTCGAAGCCCAACCCGAAGCAGCTGGAGATTTCATTCCTCTCGATGAAGGTAATGATGTCAATCGACCCTACGATGAGCCCGAACGCGAATTCTTCGGCATGCTTGCCGATGAAGAGCAGGAATACTTTCGCCGGGCAGACGAGATGCTCGAGCTCGACGACTTCCCGTCTGCCGAGGACCGAGACATCTTCCTCGAAAACGTCTACAAGGAGGCAGAAGGAAAGGAGTTGAAGCTCGCCAGCAGCCAGTCATGCTCGAGATTGATGGAGCGATTGATCATGTTGTCAAATACCAGGCAGAAAAAACATCTATTCGAGGCATTCGCCAGCCACTTTGTTACCCTCGTCACACACCGATTTGCCAGCCATTGCTGCGAGAAACTGTTCCTGGTCTCTGCACCAGTTGTCACACGGGAGCTCGCTGGAATTGAGGAGGAGCAAGACAAGGCTGAGGAGGTCGGCTCAGAGGAGAAGCCAACGTCATCTATGGAGGAATTGTTCCTCTTGACATTAGACGAGCTCGAACAGCATCTTACATATTTGTTGTCAGACCGATTTGCGTCTCACACCCTTCGAGTTTTGCTGCTCGTATTGTCAGGCCGGCCGTTGGAGGGAGCCTCAACAAAATCACTATTGCAGAGTAAAAAGAAAGAACACATATCAGTGGCACGCCCGACCGCAAATAGTGAGCTAGATTCCCAGCTGCGTGCTGTGCCAGAATCATTCACCATGGCAACACAAAAGATCATCGAAGACACCGCGGCTTCGATGGACGCAACAGCACTCCGTGTGCTAGCGACACACCCGACAGGCAATCCTGTCCTACAGCTGCTGCTTGAGCTGGATATATCCCTAAATGCAAAGGATAAGAACAAGAAGGATAGCCTACTTCTGTTCAAGCTCCTACCAGGTGCCCCTTCGTCATTAAACGACGCTACTTCGTCAGCAACAGATTTTATCAATCAGATGCTATATGATCCAATTGGATCTAGACTGATAGAGAGCATTATTACACATTCCCCCGCGCAGGTCTTCAAAGGCCTTCATGCGAATTTTTTTGGTCCGCGGATAGACAGCTATGTTCGCAATGATATTGCATCATATCCGGCGATCAAAGCTCTAGTTCGGATGGGAAAAGACGATCTTGCGAACGCTGTCGAGAAAATTCTTCCAGAGGTCACCAAATTGGTGGAGAGAGGGCGCTACAATGTGCTCAAGACGCTTCTTGAGCGATGTAACGTACGACATGCAACGAGCCAACTCAATAGCCTGGTCAAGTTGATTTGCTCTGCAGCTGGAACCGATCCCAACTCATTGGTGGCCAAGTTCTGCGGGCTTGATGAAGAGGAGGTTGTCAGCAAGAATGAGCCGCAACAATTTGCCAAGAACAAGTTGGTCCTGAAATCCCACGGGTGCCAGCTTGTCACGGCGATGCTCAGCATCCCAGGCCAGCCTTCGAGGGCTGTTCAGGCATCACTGCTGTCTCTTGATTCTGACCAGATTCTGCGACTGGCAACAACTTCGTCGCCAACTGTCACCGTGCTCACGACAGCATTCTCAGCCCCATCACAGGTTCCTAATTTCCACAAAGCACTTGTCTCAAAGCTCATGCAACATACCATGGAGCTTGCCAATTCCCAGTTCGGACACAAAGTCCTCATTGCCATCGTCTCTGTGCCGTCAAAGGGGCAAGGATTGTCGATCCCATTCCACCTCAAGGAAGGTGTCATCTCGGTGCTGGCAAGCCACGAGAGAGAGCTCAGAGATTCGTGGACGGGCCGTAATGTATGGAGGACGTGGAAAGGCGATCTATGGAGCCATCGCCGAAGCGAATGGATTAGATGGATCAAGGAGTTTGATCCCGCCGAGACAAAAGACGGGCTGGCCTCGAAACCAAAGCCATGGCAGACGGCTAGGGCTGGGGACAAGAGGAGATAGGCGCCAGGCAACGAACGGGTAAAGGCCAGGCTAGGGATCCATTTTGTTTCAGTAGCTCCGTACCTAAATACCCCATGTTATCTTGAGACCAGGCCGTCCGTGTTGCATGTTGTTCAGTATGTCAATGTAGCGGACAGGCAGGTGGTATCGGTACTGGTGATGAGCAATGCTAGGAGAAGCAGTCTCAACGTAGCGTACCGCAGAAGGGCCGGGAGGCGGCAGGGTCCCGTCTCGCAGGGCATTGAGAGCCTGGAAACAGATGTACTTATGCACATCAATCCATGAGATCGCCCGATCGATCCCCATCTCGTTTTCTTCACCAGCCAGACCCCCTCCCCTCGTTTTTCCAACGTGGATGAATCCCAGGAGGTGGAATAAGGTCCATTGGCCTCAATTGCTTCCCGCAGCTGTGCAGCATAATGTGGAACCCTTCCCGTACAACTGGGACCGTTAACCCTGACTGAGCCTCTCTCCACTGTTTGGACATTGCGCTGCAGCTGCAACTGCACTGAAATGCGCTAGAAATAGGGACTGGCTGGGGAGGGAGATTGGCATTGGCATTGGCATTGGCATGTTGCAATTCCCAGTGATGAAGTAAGCGAATTACTCGCGTATCTCACGATGGAGAAACTTTGGCCCCCGATGCCGCTTTGGGGCACGACGCAGTGGGGATTGTCCAGTGGGATGGGTGCTACCAGGCTTGTTAGGGAGGTGCCCACTTGTTGAAACAGCTGCTCTGCAGTAATCGCTGCACACACTCAGCCACCAAACCTGTAATGCCGTCTGACTCTGCTGTAGATTGCCCGAAGGAGTGAGAGCTAGAGCTGGAGGAGCAGCCCTAGGCGTCTTCGTGACAGGGGCCGGCGCCCCAGGTGCCCAGCTATATGAACGGTTGTAAGGCATTTCTGTGGGTAGCGAGGTACCTACATGTGTAGGTAGGTCAGCATCTAGATAACTACCTGATAATGTAGCAGATCTGCGTGTGCGCGCGCACTCACAGCCTTACCCCATCCAATCCTCCAGCTGCTGCTTATGCTGCTGCTGCGTGGTGCTGTCACTGTCAGCACTATATTTTGGGCTCTTGTTTGGGGGGGCCATTCGGTGATTCGCGCGACGTCCAAACTCCGTCCCGTCGTTGGTCGAAACCTCGCACCCCGCGCTCCGGTCTAGCTAAACCTTAGGTTCATCAACTCGCAACACAACCCTTCCTCGGCTTATCCTGTGGTGTCTACTCTTCACCTCGTCTCACCTCACTTCACCTCACTTCACCTCACCTTTAAGGACCTTGCTCAATCAGCGGGAGTCTTCTGCTTGGGAGCCCCGCGGATTGAATGGATACCCATCCAGATCATAGCGTCTTTTGATTCCCGCCGTTGCTCGCTTGCTCACAGGCGCATCGGCTTACTAGAGTCGCGCCCGATGCTGAGTGCAGAGCCCAAGGTCGAAACAATGGCGCCGCTCAACCATCGTCTCATCGGAGCCGTGCATGTGCAGGCCCAAGGCCACGCCCATGCCCTGCCAGAGGACAAGGAGGAGACCCCCAGCACCAGCACGCCCGAGCGGTTCGAGGACGTGACAAGCATCGCCACGGCCCATCAGTCGCCGCCCAGCCAGGAGCACTGGGAGGCCAAGAAGGCGGTCATCAAGGCCATGTACATGGACCAGAACATGAACCTCAACGAGGTTGTCGAGAGGATGCGGACCTCGCACGACTTTAGGGCAACGTGAGACCCGTCTTTGCACGATTGACAGGCGCAGCCGCTGACTCTTCACAACCCTTTACAGCCCCAGGATGTACAAGGCACAGTTTGCAAAGTGGGGATGGTCCAAGTACAACTCAAAGAGACTGCGCCGTGACATCTCATCTGGCAAGTCCGTGGAGAAGTCCCACGGCAAGTCCTGCCGCCGCGTCAGGAGACGCCGTGGCGCTCTGGAGCAGGCGCTCAGCCAAGTAGTTGAGAACTCTCAGGACAACCAGATCGTCCGCCGTCCAACCACCACGGCACCTCCCGGTTTTGTTCTACAGATGACCCACGAGAGTGACGCTGCCCGTAACATCGAGGCCGTACTAGCTGACATCCGTAGCCATGTTTTCGGCTTCTACACCCGCAAGCGTGAGTGGATCGAGACTCCTGAGACTGGGCTCATAAGCGCATATAACTATGGCTTCTATGAGTCATTCCGCGTGGCCATGGACAACTTCCTGATGAACGAGCACACTAACGGCGGTGAAATGATACGACGGGCTTTCCTCGAAGTTGAAGACGCCGTCAACGCCGACTATACTACAACGTTTTACTTTCTGTTTATTGATCTCCCGGATCTATTCCTGGACTACGGTCGCCATGACATCCTGACGATTCTCTTAGGCCATATCAGCAAGCTCGCTTCAGTCAAGCTACGTGACAAGATTCTTGGACATGGCTTTACTAGTCTTCACGCGCTCGTGCGCCAGAACCCAGCAATGTTGCGTCACTATATTGGTACCGCCTCGCTACTATGGACGGATTTGCTGCAGCAGTTAAGGGGGCCGCAAGACCGCAGTACCCTTTTAGCAAAGCGCAATTACCTTCGACATAGCCGCAGTATCGAGAAGAGCCGGATGGAGGAGTTGTGTCAAGGCTACTATCATCTCCTCACGGAATGTCAGGCTGTATATGGCGAGAAGCACAGCGCCAGCCAGCATCTTGAGGACATCATCTTGTTGATCCAGTTCAACTACGACATGTTCCTGGATGACTTCGAGAAGCGGAACCAGCGGCTCATCACGGACATCTGCAACAAGTATGGCGGCCAGACCTCTGCGAGCCCGAACTGGGACATTCTCGACCGGAACATATACAGCAACTGCTTCGAGCGTCTTGGTGCGTTCTACACCAAGAAGAACGAGATGCAGCGCGCCATTATCTGCCAGCGAAAGGCACACGAGGGCTGGAGGACGCGGTACTGGCATATCGAAGTGGAACGGGCTCTGGCGGCCACCGGACGGATCTTCGAGTGCGAAACTGTGCGCAAGTGCCGTCTTGAGAGCCAGTATTTCCGCAGGCTACCGGACAATGCGACTTTGCAGCTAAAAAGACCCGACTGAAGCATCTCAAAGGTCTTGACGAAGTCGTAGACGACCTTCTGGTATGCCGTGAGGCTTGCCACGGGGGGGAAGCCACAGATGGTTTCGCACCAGAGCCGCGCCAATGCTGTCATTGACGCTTGCACAACATGCTGGCCACCACATTGGTTACGGAGGCATGGACCTCTCGAAAGACTCTTCAGGTGCAGTTGACTAGAAGACGAAAGAGCGATCGGCCCCCGAAACGCTTAACCCAGCGAAAGCTTCGAGTTCAAGGTGTTGTCCGTTCTCCAATGGTTGGGACGATTACCCACAACCTGGACTCGGAAGTGTGGTGGCTGAAGCATGCTGTGATCAAGGTCTAAAATGCTTGAGTCTTTGATCACTTGATATGCTTGTCAAGAGATGAGATTGATGACGTGGGAAGACAGAGCTGAAGAATGCCTTTCTTGAAATGAGAGTCGCCAGTATCGCCTTTGGGATGGCTGCCAGAGCCTACAGCGAGTGTGATGTTCATAAAGGTCATTACGGACAGGCGGTCTCTTCAAGCCCACATCTGAAAAACAAGTTGGAAGGGGTGCAGAGGTACAGCTTTGTAAATCTATCTCCACGAGTGTCGGTCGGGTCGGTCAAATCCAACCTGGACATTGTACGCTTGGTATAACGAAGCATGTAGTCTTCCGTTGCTAGAGACATAAGAATCTATAATTTGGCTCAACCTCCATCATATAGCTATTGAGATAGAAACATAAGGGAAGGGTCCATGCCATGCGTCAAGACGAGAATAGTTGTCATCTGCCTCAAACACTCTCGGCCAGTCTTTATCCTCGGCTCATACGTCTGCTCTTGTGTATCTATACCTGCCACAAGCCTTAGATCGATTGCTAGGTCTCTCACCGACATATATCCAACTCACTGCTGTGTGCATTTGCAAAAGCTGGACCCGCACTCTATGAAGGTCAAGACTCCGATTCTTCAAAACAGGGAAGCGACTTTGAGGCTAGATACATCGAATACTGAGAAGCGAATATCTCACAAGAGACGCCAAGTCCACGCTGTGGCAGTAGACGGCCCTTCATATAACAAGCCATGAGATTGTTTACGCTGATGTTTAGGTGCCGATGTTGGGGGACACTTCAGACGGCAGATTGAAGACAAATGTCGAGAACGTGACTATGTGGTTTTGCTTCCTGCGACTGAAGAGACGATAAGTAAGGAAAGTATCATAGTGTCTATTACTACAGTTGGCTAGATATCCAGTTCTCTGGAAGCGCTAAACAAACAAGCGGTGTTGAAACCTCATCCAGAAGCCTTGTACAAAATGGACATCAGTTGCTAGAGCTAGGAAGCAAAGCAGCGATTACCGTTTTGAGAGTTATCGAACAGAGACGACCCAACCTCTCATGATGGAATCGCCCTAGATTTAGGTAGCGTAAATGACTGCCATGCTCGTGAACTACTTGTTCCAAGCGTGCAGATAAACTTTCGATGTGAGGTGACCGGGGAAGTGTTGCATCTCTCCCCGTCTTGCGCCGTCTCTATTGAGCTGGCTGGAAATTCATTTCACGACCCACAGCCAAGGTAGGGAGTGCATCGGGCCAACAGACAGCGAAATAGCTGCGTCCTAAGGCCAGAAAGTTTGCTTCCAGAAGACACACTACTGAAGCCACTGAAGAACAATTGAGCGATGCTAAATCAGCAAAGACTCTCACATTGGTAACGTCTTCTCCTCACTTCCAGATTCGGAGATTTCGGGGTCGATGGTGGTGGTAGCTAAGCCGGATACATACGAAGCTCACGATCCCCAAATGGCAAAACTGTGATTAGTGAACAGTCCTAAATCGAACCGAGATCGAAAGTAGCAAGTCTGGATGACCTTTTTACAGATCTATAAGGTCCCTGGCCGTTCTAAAGAAGACCCGAGGATCTGGTTACGCGCGGGCGGCGGGCGAATCTATCTATCTCCCGGCGCGGGGGTTGGGAGAGCTGCCACTCCGAAATCCTTCGGGCTACCCACCATCTGGATTGAGCTATGATAGCAAGCTAGGCGATATTGAAGGGCTTCTACCCCGGTTCGGTCACAGGAGAGACCCCAAGGAAGACGATAGCGCGCTTTAATTCCAAATCGATAGATTGAGAAGCGGGTATTATCCCTTACCAAGCAAGCAAATTCTACGGTTGCTTGATCGATTGAAGGGAAAAAACCCCCCGAAGGCTCGAGTGACATGCCGGCGCACCAGAGCAACGGCTAGCAGGGAGTTGGAACGGGGGACCTGTCATCGCATTAATGTGGCATCTGTGTGAAGAGAACCTCGGCCACGGAAAGGCCTCCGAACACCTGCCATGGAACAGGTTTCTAGGACCCCGATCAACACAAGGGTTCCAAATCAGCGCACCTTGGTAGCAAAGTGGCTCTGGATCGGCACAATTAGAAAAGACACAGTGCTCCAACACTGCCGAATCTCCCAATGGATGATCTGCTTCGCTTGCTGGGCTGGAAAACGACAAACGAGCAATTCGATATCTTTGAATGGGGTTTCGAAAGAGGTGGAGGAGCTGTGATGTCATACGGCCTAGTGAGGCCCTTGACGCCACGAGGCCCGGCTCACTCTACAACCGGGCATCTGGGCCAAACCTTGAGGCTTTCAAGAGCTTACACAAGTGAGGAAACAGTTGCGATGCTGTTTAGGGAGCGGATTAGGGCTGATACAGCGATGTGCTGATGGACGGCTTGTAAGTGGCAATTTTGCTCAAAGGCTTGTCAACTATAGTCAAAGAGTCTTTACTGATTCAGCTCGTACAGCTCCTCGCTATCTCCGCGATTAGGTGGTAAATCTCGGCTGAATTGAATCCAGTGGATCTGAGTGTTCGGTGCATTCACCATGCAAGTCGAGAAGGCGTGTCAAGCGATACGCATCTATCTGAAGTGAATGAGGCTTGTCTAATAGCTGTCAACGGCCGCGGCCTCTTTTCGTCTCAAAAGATTCATATGGTTCCGCAGGAGAGGCAACCTGAGACGGGCGCATTTCCCGCATTTGATACGAAACTGGGTATCCCCTCTTGAGGGTGGCAATGTTGCGATAAGAAGGGGGTGATCCCGAAAAACTCCCAAGGATAATGGGCTGAAAATGCCATGCCCGAGATATGGGATTTGTCCACAATACCATGTATCCGTTTTTAATTTTGACGCAACTGTGACGACAGTTTTTTTCAATTTTACTGGGTCGAAGTACTTCTCTAGCACGATCCACACGTATAGTGGACGCTGAATTGATAGGTCGGTACGGCGACCGTACTGTGCAAGCTCGAAAACGTCAACGGCAACGCTGCCGAGTTGTTGAGAGGACTCTGTAAGCAGTTCCTAGTGCGCCTGAAAAGGGAAACCGAATCGTCCGTCTGAACGGCCCCTCTGTGGCTGGTGCCAGCGATGGCCCCCGCTCTTTCCATCTGGTCAGGGTTAGAGGGGCTCTCCTGTGCATGTTAAGATGCATTGTACTGCCATGTAGCTCTCCGGAGCACTTTGTCCGGAGAGTTTGCTCCGTCCCATCCCTCATCTGTTTCCCCAAACAGTAGGCTCCAGACAGTAGGAATGCAATGCTGCTTTGAAGATCAAAATACAGCTGGTTTCTGTTGGAAAAACCTGTTCCTTGACACCCCTCCCTTCCCCTTCAGGTCATACTGCTGTAACCGTGATGGATCCGGTCCCGTCAAGGGCCCAGGATTGGCGTCTCCAAATGCCTCCCGAAAGTCAGTTTCTACCGCAACTAGCCACGGGTGTGCTGACCTTACACCTCCGCCGGGGTAATATTTGTTAATTTTGAGTGGAAACTGTGACTTTTCAGACAAGGGCGTTGCTACTTTTG